>NW_005871286.1:610008-667069 GCF_000147115.1 Myotis lucifugus | reverse complement strand
CTCTAATGTTCAAAACTGAGGAAATATATGGTATTCTAGGTGTAAAAGTTAGAGGCCTTCACACCTGTTTTATTGCTCTTAATTCCTGCTTAAGGGGCACCAGTAAAGATGTACAGACTTAAGGTCTCAGTCTTCTCCTGGAGACAGAGAACTAAGTAAACACTTAACTCATAAAACTTCAGCATTCCTAGGTTGGAAGCCCCACAAGCTTCAACTCCAAGCAGAAATCTCCTGAAGGGCAGGCCTGTATTTGATTGCTACCAGTGACGAGCAGCTCCTACTTTGCCAAGTGTTCACTACTGAACTACTCCAACTCAGAGGCAGTCAACATTTTATCTCTAACTACTACCTTAATTCTTCCCTTTGAAAACATCTATATCCTACATAATAAAAGGCTAATATGCAAATTGTCCCCTTGACCGGGAGTTCGACCGGGAGTTCGACCAGGAATTCAACCAGGGGGCAGGGCCGGCCAGCCAACCACCCGCAGCCTCTTTCCCAGGCCGCCCAGCCCCATCAGCCCTGATGGGGCATGCCGGCTGGACCCCACCCGTGCACAAATTCATGCACCAGGCCTCTAGTATATATATATATATGGCTAATATATATATATACATATAAAAGGCTAATATGCAAAGTGTCCCCTTGGGAGTTTGATTGCTCGCTATGACGTGTGCTGACCACCATGGGTGCGCAGAATGAAGGAAGGCCCTGGCTGGCAGCCAGAAGGCCCTGATCAGCCCTGATCACCAGCCAGGCCTAGGGACCCTACCCTTGCACGAATTTCATGCACTGGGCCTCTAATAGATAATAAATTAAATTCCAAAACCAATTAAGTCCTCCAAGTGTTAAAAGAATGCTTCTTATCGCTATTGTGCCATCCATCACACTTTATTGTAACTGTCGATGTATCTTGACCACTAGATGCTAAGTTCTATGGGCAGGACAACCTCATTTTACTCAAAGCAGTTTCTCCCGGCATGGTGCACAGGACAGAGTAAGTGCTCACAATATGTGTTAGATGAATAAATTATTTTTTCTCTTTGAGCTAAATTTGGGGCAAAAAAAAAAATTGGGACTAAAGCTAATTTCTCTCTCTCATTCTTTTAAAAAAAATGTTTATTGCTTTTATTGGGGT
Source organism: Myotis lucifugus (assembly GCF_000147115.1). Lineage (NCBI taxonomy): Eukaryota > Metazoa > Chordata > Mammalia > Chiroptera > Vespertilionidae > Myotis > Myotis lucifugus. Next base: position 665,931 of record NW_005871286.1, on the reverse strand, counting down.
GACTTTGGTTAATAAAATTATATAGGTTTCAATTCTATAATACATCGTCTGTATATTGTATTGTCTGTTCACTATCCAAAGTCAAGTCTCCTTCCATCACCATTTATTGCCCTTGACCCTCCTCTAATTCATCCCACCCCCCTTTCCCTCTGTTAATCACCATACTGCTGTCTGTGTCTATGAGGGTTTTTTTTTCTTTTTCATTATTTCCACCATCTTTTATTCTCATTTCTAAGACTAATATCATATTAAAACAAATTTACAGATATGCTGATGAATGAGGCAGGCTAGAAAGCACTGGATTAACTTGAGTACTCCAAAATATTAGGCCAAAAATTCCATTTGGGCTTTGAATTCCCTGATTTTCTGATTCATAATAAGTGTGGAAATACAATAAAGCCACCAGAAGATGACATTAAACCAAAAAGGATGGCTGAGGGGTATTTATTCTCATGGTCAAAAGACCTTGTGGTCCTGCTTTTTCAAAAATAGCACTAAGCCTCTGTTACTTCAGGTGACATCTTTGAAAGAGGCTGCCAAGCTGGTGACCTGTAGCATTAGTTTTTGACAACTCTTCCACTGCATGTGACCTCAGGAGAAAATTCCACCTAGTGTGGGTCCTTTGAAGTGAACAATGACCCCCTCTTAGTTTTTCTGGAACACGGCATTATTTTGGATGAAAGTCACTTTTATAAAACAACACAAAACCAAAAATAAAAACCCAGGAGGTGCAAACTCTCACCTCAGAGTCTGGTAGCAAATGAGCCTGAATGGCTTCTTCAGAGTTGAGCTCAGAGATTGGCCAAGAAAACATCCAAAGTTTGAGAAAATTATGTCAGAAATCATCTGGGCTTTGGATCTAGGAGCACAAAAGGAAAACAGTCATGAGGTCATTTACTTAAAAAAGGAAAAACAGCAAGAACTAAAATATGACTTGACATCAAAAAGAAAAAAAAGAATAAAACATAGCTATTTTGACTTCAAGCCAAAGATATAAATTCTTTCTCCAAATTACAAATGCTTCCTCCTTTTTACTCAGTGGATTTATTGCATTTGCTAATTCAATTAGAGCCCCGTGCAAGCATGCAGCACCAGCTGGGATGGAGAAGGGAAGGTACTTTCTTTGTGTTTCTTCTGGGGAAGACACATGTTGCCATATTGGGATCATTGATCACAGTAGATTATGTTGTTGATATTTCACATCATTGGATCAATACATCATTGGATCAAAACAGGAAATGAAGCTGAATATAGATTTGTCAATGTGTGCAAAGAGAGAACTTAGACTTTGGGGTTTTACTGCCTGGGTTCATATCCCAGCTCCTTCATGCACCTGTCAGGTGACTTGGGGGAAGTGACTTCACTTAACTGTGTCTGTTTCCTCTTCTGTGAATTGGGGAAATGATAGCACCTGAATCAAAATATTGGGGTTGGAGTTTCAAAGAGGTGATGTGTGTGAAGTTGTTAGTTAGTACAGCAAAAAAATGTAATTATTTCTATAATAATAATTACAGAAATAATTTTATTTCATATAATTATTTATACTATTTATAATTTACATCTAAATATTAAATCATTATAATAACTAAGATAATTATTATTACTGTTATCATCACTACTGCCAAACTAAGTGCTGTTGAATCTGAAACACCTATATATTTTCTCTCTATTGTACTCTGGCCTCAGAGCAGCACCTGGGGATAAAGCCAGATGCCTAGGGCTGAGGAAGGCAAGTCTTTTGTTACTAATAGAGAGACAGCAGGGCTGCAGCCTAGAAACCTCCAGAAAGCCGTTCCCTCAGGGCCAATCATCTCCCCTCTCGCACACCCCTTGCCACATGCACAGCATTCTTCTAATCTCCAAAGGCAGGCCCCAGCTCCTGGGATTTATTGTGATAAATGTTTCAGGCAACAGAGTGCCAGGAAACTTGATTCCTTTGCTTTTCAAATACCAAACCTCTACCTGAAAAAGGAATGCTGAGATGAGCGCACGGAGTTGAAAATGTTGGTGTTAAATGTGCAGTTCTCCCTTTAGCCTATTGTCTGCTCTGTTCCTCAACTCCAAAAGTGGGAAGGAAAGTATCTTCCCAGAAAGACTGTTGTAAATCACTAGTGAAAAGTTAAATATGATCTAGCAAATGTTCATTTTTGTCTTGAAAAGCAGGGCTCTATTGGAACTGCCTTTAAGTTTAAAGGCAACAATGTTCTTGAGGGAATTGTATGTATTTTAATAAAACCATTCTACAAAGTAACATAGTCCAAATTCTTTGCTGTATTTCTAAACTGTTCATACCTAGTGTCAAAAATAAGTTACACCTGGTTATTGTAAGAGAGAACACTATTTCTTTTTTCCCCCACTGGAAGGGAGAAATAAGATTTCCTGAGTACTTGTTAAGTGCCATGTGTTTTACTTATATTGTACTGTTTAGTACAGCAAAGCTGCATCATTTTACAGACCAGGAAACTGACAAAGAGATTAAAACCTTTCCTAAGTCCATAGCGCTAACAAGCAGAGGAGGTAGGATTAAAAGGCAGGTATGTGTGATTTCAAAGCCAAACTCTTTCATGAAAACTGCACAAGTGCTGCAAATACTTCAATTATGGTATTATAGAGAGCTTTCATCTGACTCCACTCAACAGGCCACACCCACAGCAACTTGCCTATAATTTTCAATGCTTTGTGCCTCCAGGATAATATATTTTTGAAGTTTGAGAAATTATGTACTATCTGCATTTAATGATCAACTCTTGCTCATTTATTTGCTTATGTATTTATTGACTATATTCTTCTTCTATAATACTAGTAGCCCTAGCTCGCTGCTGCTTGCCTCAGCTGGCCACCCGCCCATCGCCGCTGGTAGCTCTCCGCTGCACATAGGTAGCTCTCCGCTGCACATAGCTCTCTGCCTGCTGCCCTGCCCTCCTGTAGCTCTCCACCACTTGTAGATTGGTTGTGATGTTTCAGCATAATGGATAATTAGCATATTCCTTTCTTATTATATAGGATAGGCTCCCGGGGAACCAAACCATGTCCATCTTGGTCATCTCTGTATTCCCATTGCCAATGACGATTCCTGTCATGGAGAAGCAACTCAATAAATATTTTTTGTATTTTTGAAGTGGTTGTGTGAGGCAGCAATTTCCAGTGTTTACCTATGTCGCCATCTTGGTTTCTCTAAATATTTTTTATTAAAAGAATTAAAAGAATGTTATAGATAAATAACACATTTCTGATATGCCTGGGATGATGAGTCGTTAGGAAGTCAAATCAATTCTCACTTTCCTGCTGGAAGCGAGGGATGATGGCAATAGTTCCAGTATCTTGTTACATTTCTCATTGTGACTATATGTAGAAAAGAAATCTTTCCTCCTGTTTTGAAAGTACTAGTACTAGTACTTAATTCATTAAGTCCAGAGAGCATTGTCATTCTCCAAATTTGTCATAGCACCAAATTCATACTATTGAATCCTGAAAATGTTTCTAATGTTATAAGGTCTATCAGAAACTGTTCCTAAAAAAAAATGGTTTCCAAATTTTCTATGATTAATTGTGACAATAGAAACAGTGATACTCACGTGACATAGTATCATGTATTGCTTTGAACTTGACAACAGGTTTCTCTCATACATTGCTTCCTTATTAGTTAGCTCAGTTGGTTAGAGTTTGATATAATGAGGTCCAGGTCATGGGTTCAAACCCCTGGTGCAACAATTAGCTTAAATTTGTTCCCTGGATACAGGATTAACTCTGAGCCCCTTCCAGTCTGCTTTGCTTTGGTTCTGTGTTTCAAAAAGGCCAGGAGAAATAGTCACACAAAACAAAACAGATGTTGACTGAGAGAACAGCAGGAGAGTTCTCCATAAAATCCCCAATTCTCACATTTATACTCCTCTCAAAGAGTTATATTACTATCTCACACTTCATTGAACATTGATTTTATACATTTCCTAATTAGTGCTAACACAGTGAAACAAACACTCTATAAACAAACTTATAAATAACCAATTGGTTTATATAAAATTAAATATGAAAAAAAACTAAGATTTCCAAAGACCGGAAGTAACCCTCTGGAATAAAACCTGCTATAATACCTTAGGTAAGAGTTTGCCTTAATGAGAAAATAGCTACTCAATTTATTCTGTGGTTGCATACACCCTTAAATTTTATACATGGACTCTCAGAAGAGTATGAGTGACTCTCTGAGCAATAACCAGAAGGCATCTCATTACCTGAGGGCATTCAGCTCCTGGAGGAGACTGACTCCAGGACACACAGCAGAACAGTCTACCTCCAATAGGGACTCATTCAATTTAAGTCAAGAGCTGAATGAGAAATTGAACCTGGGCCTGGTCCACAGAAAGATACCACTTCTGCGGAGAAAACATGAGGTTTTTAAATGAGCCCAGGCTATACTCGTTTGCTGAACCAGATGCCACGTATTACTTAAATATAATTTGTTTTTCTTACTTGAACCTCTAGAGCAGTGATGGCGAACCTTTTGAGCTCGGCGTGTCAGCATTTTGAAAAACCCCCTAAATTAACTCTGGTGCCGTGTCACATATAGAAATTTTTTGATATTTGCAACCATAGTATAAAAAAGATTTATATTTTTGATATTATTTTATATATTTAAATGCCATTTAACAAAGAAAAATCAACCAAAAAAATAAGTTCACGTGTCACCTCTGACACGCGTGTCATAGGTTCGCCATCACTGCTCTAGAGAATAAATGGTTCCACAATTCATCAAGTTAAAAAGGGTGTGTGGGGGGGAGGGGAGAATACTCCCTCTGAAAACCAAACAATGTTGCCTTTAAATTTAGCCAAACTGCCATCTAAAAGCTGGGGTTATCCTCCCTTGGCTACCACCGTAAACCACAAAGGAATGGTTGGTTTTGTTGCTATAATTGTAGCTAATGCTTGGGCAAAGATACTGATTGAGATGTCAGGCCACATTCAGAAAAACTAAGACAATCTCTAATATATTATCTTTAACATGGTCATTCTCTTAACTTTTCTGCCATTGCTTTTTTTTTTTTGTAAGGCAATGCCTTGGTTTTTTTCTTTCTTCTTCTTCCTAAGTAGTCTTTCACATTCCAAACCAAAACTAAGCAAAATGGTGAAGCATCAATAATGGCACTTTGTTCTCCCAAGTTTCCTCTTTTCCCATGTTGGGGCCTTCCTATAAGCTCATCTCCCCCTCATTCTCTCCCCATCCCGACTCTCACCCTCACATCCCCACCCTCAGTAGAATCTGCAGGAACATATCCATGTTGGGTACACCTGCATGCCAATTGTATTCCACGTTTACCTTGTCAAAGGATTTCTAAACTTTAAGTTCTTCCTCCTCATTAAAAGATATCTAAAGCAGATCAGAGAGAAAGTTGGATAGGTTTTATTTTCTAGAGGAAGCATAAAGTCATAAAAAGAGCAGAGAGTCAGTAGTCCCTCAGACTGAAGTTTGAACTCTCTCGAAGGCTTCATATCTCCTTGAAAGGAGGGAAAAATAAGTCTGCCTCAAGGTGATGCCAATATTAATGAAACCATTTGTCAGAAAGAATAAAGGTGCGGTCTTGTATATGAGATGCCATACTTATGACTTATTGTTACCTGAGCAGTGATGGTCTCTGTTTTCTGTGAAATAGGAAGCATGACTGTCTGTTAAGAGTAAAGTGAATGGAATGGAGTGGAGTCGTAAAATTGAGTGATATCGAGGATCATAACAGCTGCCATAAGAAATGTGAAATGGAGAAGAACAATCACAAGTAAAATGGTACCCAGCAATGTTCCAGTTCAGCTGGGTGGAGATCGTACAATGGTAGGGGCAGTGTCATGCAGCGTGCAGGTGCCCTGGTACAGGGTCAGAGAGTAGACTGTTCACTTGGTTCAGAGTCTGGATTATGCCTGTTGACGGGCAATTTGCGAGAAATTCTTATCAACAGCAATGCAGGCTTAACCCTCCACCAGGAAAGAAAAAACAGCTCAGAGTCTGGTCTATGTCGAAGGTACACTAAACATTCATTAAAGATGCTCAGGTCTTGGGAAGCCCAGATTCTTGACTCAGGGCCTGACTTCTAAACAGGAAACAGAGAAACCCTGTTTGGTTATGACTATGGAAGATTTACGTCCTAGCTCTGGGGTTTTTCTCAAGTGTTCTTTTTTCTTTCTCTTTTAGGTTAAACAGATAGGATTTGATATAGGGCGTGGGACCAATGCCATGTGTGGCTGTTTATCCTGGATCTCCGTCATCTCTTGCACTCTGCATCACCATTTCTGACATGTTATCACTCTTCATCAGAGTCCGGCCATCTTTTTTAGAATTTAGATAGGTGATAAATATAGGTTCTCTGTTAGGTGACCTACAGACACCTAAGCAAGCTATTCTGAAAAAGTCTCTGCCCTGGCCAGTTTTGCTCAGTGGGTAGAGCATTGACCTACGGATGGAAGGGTCGCAGGTTTGATTCAGGTCAAGAGTGCATGCCTGGATTCTGGGCTCAGTCCCCAGTATGTGCGCGAACTTAGGACGTGCACATCCACCTCCTGATGGACAGAAAGACAGATCCAAAGGGACCTTTCAAAGTTCTTATCCAAACTACCTCCCCCAACTCCACATCTTAAATCAACTGCATGCCCTTGCATATAAAACAAAACCAAGCAACACAAATACCCAGAGACGGGTTTTCCCTTCTAAATGAGGGACCCATGGGCTTTGTGTTCGAGCTTCTGGAAAACGGTTTGGCGATGCTTCTGGGAAACAGGCGGCTGGCAACAAACAGAAACACCTCTCCTCACACTCCACCAGGTCGCCGGCCCGTCAGGAGCCTGTCAGCCTGTTGGTTCCTCAGAGGGCTCTGGCTTGGCTTGCGGGAAATGCCTGTTGCCAGGCATTTTGCCACAGAAAATTTAGGCTCTCAAAAACTCACTGACCCAAAGTATAGCACCGGTTTTAACCATTTCACTTTCTAGGATTAAAACACAAAAGAACCAGTGTCCGGAGGCAAGTGACACATGCCTTAAACTTGCTGCCATCCTTAATTCTTCATTCATAAACTTAGCTTAAAAAAACAAAATTATCATTCTTCATTTTAAACAGATTCCTGCCCTCGGCCTCCATAGCCAATGGCAAAGACTGCTATTTCCGAATGAATGAGACTCCTCTTCATGGTCATGGTTGGATGAGGTTCATATGGTCATCCACACACTTGGTCACACACCTCTCCAGCTGCCACTTCACCTGCTCTTTCCTCCTGCATCTATGGAGTCTTGGACATTGTCCTTGCAATGCATGGTAGCACATGGTGTCCCGGGCCAGGCGACCCTGGAACTTCTCCAATTCACTGGAAATCAGGGCCTGGGCTCCAGCCAGAGGCGCTGGCAGTGCTCAATGCCCTGGTGCACCTGCTGCATGGACGCCTGGCTGTCCTCACAACAGCCTGCACTGCACCAGACCATGAGGTCCTGCATCTCCCAGATATTCTCTCTCTCCAGGCTCTTCACCATGGAGTCCACAGCCTCCTGCACCCGAAGCTGCTGCAGGTCCGCCATAGCGACCCTGTGCTGCCCCGCACAGCGACAGCGCCCACATGTACTCCATGGTCCCGCTGCACCCTCGGGGGTTTTTCGTTGTTGTTGTTAATCTTCACCTGAGGTTATTTTTTTTTCTGTTGATTTTTAGACATTGTTAAAGGGAGCATCAGAGACAGAGACAGAGAGAAACATCAGTGTGAGAGAGACACAACGATTTGTTGCCTCTACACTCCCCGACCAGGGCCAGGGATTGAGCCTGCAACCGAGGTACCTGACCTTGACCAGGAATCAAACCCTCCACCCTCCAGTGCACAGGTGATGCTCTAACAGTAAGCAACACCAGCCAGGTCTCTCTTTTTAATTCTCACCTGAGGATATGTTTTTACTGATTTTTAGAAAGAGTGGAAGGAAGAGAGAGAGAGAGAGAGAGAGAGAGAGAGAGAGAGAGAGAAACATCCGATGTGACCCAAAAATTTCATGACAGTGTAAACAACAAGGGAGTAATACCAGTAGATAAAATTCCCAAACTCTGTACAAACACAGACCAAAAAAATGTACACTTGTTGTTACATAAATAATAAGGTCAAAAGTGTTAATCCTTTGCCATCTTTGCAGTGATCCATCAGTGAACTTTTGCCAAACAGACTGGAGTCAGGTCAATGTTACATTATTTTAAAGGAGAAGAAACTCTAAGCATAAAAATATGCCAGTTTCCTAAGGGACAAAGCTGATAAGCAAATATGTCTGTATGTTTACATCTTCTTTTGGAACCCAATAGCTCCCAAACTTTTAGAAATAATCCTTTCAATAAAAGAAAAAAGATTGGAGGATGCATCTCCAATAAGTGGTGATTTTATAAACATTAACTTCTGTATTTATGCAACATAAATCTACTCTAAAAATATGTTGTGGATATAATAATTTTTAAATGATGTGATAAACATAAAATAAATAATTTAAAAGCTTTACACATTTTCTACCCATATTATCATTGACTAATATCCTAACAATATATATTTAGAATTTGTTATTGACTGCAGCAGAGGTAAATCCATATTTTAAAATAGTTGCATTGATATTTGTAATATTTTTACTGACTTCTTATCAGATCCTCTTAATGTGGCTGGCAAGGAGAAATTATTAGAAGTAGAGTAGCAACTCTGCCATTTATTACTACCTGTAGCTTGCATTAGTTTTATCTTGCATTTAATTTCCTGTGCAATACTAGTATATTTTATCAAATATTTATTCTATAATTGTGAAGGTTAAATTAGTAAATATACTGTATAGGTAAAAATGTACTAATAAAATATATACATAATATGAATAATTTGATGCAAAAATCTACTTAAGAGGATGCTTGAGGCATTGCAATACACTGGTGTTAATCACATGAGGACACCAGTGCCAACTCTCCACGTTGTGGAACTCCTACTCTTTCTACAAAATAGCTTCTGTACCATCTGAAAAATGAACCTGCAGCGGGTGAATATAACCATTAATTTATATATTAAAATTAGTTGCATAAGCAACAAAAGAAAAAATAGATAAATCAAACTTTACCAAAATTTTAAGACTTTTGTGCATAAAGGATATTGTCACAACAGAATAAAAAGACAACTCACAGAATGGGAGAATATGTTTGCAAATCATATATCTGATAAGGCATTAATATCAACAATATATAAAAACTCCTGTAAGTCAACAACAAAACATGATGACAAAATGGGTAAAGGACTGGAACAGACATTTCTCCAACGAAAATATACAAATGGCCAATAATCACATGAAAAAATGTTCAACATCACTAGTCATTAGGAAATTGCAAGTCAAAACTACAGTGAGCTACCACTTCAAAACCATTATGCTTATTATTAAAATAAAACACAGAAAATAATGTGTTAGCAAGGATGTAGAGATATTTGAACACTCATGCATTCATGGTGGTTATATAAAATTGTATGTCACTGTGGAAATAGTTTGTTCCTCAAAAAGTTAAACATAAAATTACCATATGATCCAGCAAATCTACTTCAAAAAAATTAAAAACAAGGACTAAAATAGATACTAGAATGCAATGTTCATAGCAGCATTATTTCCAATAGCCAAAAGGTAGAAACAACCCAAATGCCCATCATTGGATGAATATATAAACACATGTGGCATACCCAGACAATGGAATTGTTTTGGTCCTAAAAAGGAATGAAATTCTGATACATGCTACAACATGGATGAACTTTAAAAACACTATGCTAAATGAAATAAGTCAGACACAAAAGGATAAGTGCTGTATGATTCCACTTATATAAGTTACCAGTATAGAAAAGTTCATAAAGACAGAAAGTAGAATAGAGGTTACCATGGGCTGAGGGGAGGGGAGAATGAGGAGTCATGTTTAATGGGTATAGAATAATGTTGAAGACATTCTGGAAGTGGATAGTAGTGATGGTTGTACAATGTTGTGCAATATACTTATTGCCAATGAGTTGTATTTTATTTTTGATTTATTTTTTTAATTTTTATTGGTTTCAGAGAGGAAGGGAAAGGGAGAGAGAGATAGAAGCATCAATGATGAGAAAGAATCACTGATCAGCCATCTCCTGCATGCCCCCCCCATCAGGGATTGAGCCTACAACCCAGGCATGTGCCCTGACCAGGAATCGAACTGTGGCCTTCTGGTTCATAGGTCGACACTCAACCACTGAGCCATGCCGGCCAGGCTGAGTTGTATTTAAAATGGTCAAAATGGTCAGTTATGTTATGGGTCTGAAATCTAATCTGTGCTGTGCTCCCTAAGCCATGTGTTTGGAGGAAGGCTACATCATCCTGGGAGAAGGAATGCATTGTTTAAATCATTTTGAAAAACTTGCAAAGTTGTCATATGTGTAATAACCAGTAGTTCCTGTTATTACTTCATAAGTTCAAACCCCAAGGCTGGAACTAGTACATTCAGGATTTTATACGAATATTCAATTGCATCTTTCTTGGCATATGTAGATAAAGCTAAGTTTGCCAAATGATATACCATCTTGTTAGCTATGATACTAGCAATGGTAACAGAGTGAAAAATGGTAACAGAATTATTGAATGAAGCAAGGGTGGCCATAAGTCTCCACAATCCTAGTCAAACTCAAATTAATTCATTCACTAATTAATAAAAAATGGACTGTAAATCTATTTGTGTCAAGTAAATGAAGAAACTGGGGGTAAGAGGTGAAATGGGGTCTCCAAGGTCACATAGGTGATTAGTGGGAAAGTAGCATGAGATTCTGGAATCCCGAGCAGTTGAGGATCCTGCCACAGACAGAGTGTGATGTTCCCCAGGTTGAGGAAATGACCGTGTAGAAACCAGTCCTGCTGGGAATGTGGGCTCTGTAGAGCAGGGTGTTAGCACCTTCATTGTAGATTGGGACATTTGGGACATCTTCATAGGAAGTAGTAGAAAGAAATGCATAAACTAAGAAAAATGTGGTTGATGGTTATCTCCCACCATTTCATGCCATTTTGTATAGCCTCCTCTGCTTTTTCCAGAATTTTCCACATTATCTGTATTCTGGATCTGCTAAAGCAAATATAGACATTATCTTACATACATCTATATATAAAAGCCAAAGGGACCGTTATTGACTGTTCGACCAGTAAGTATGATGCACACTGACCACCAGGAGGCAGACGCTCAATGCACAGGAAACATGAAACAGACTGATGAATCTCAGAGGGAAGTGGGGAGGGAGGAGGGCAGGAAGAGATTAACCAAAGATCTTATATGCATACTAGAGGCCTGGTGCCCAGATTTGTGTACCAGTGGGGTTCCTCTGCCTGGCCTGCAGAGGTCGGGCCGAAACTGGCAGTCCGACATAACCTGAGGGATCCTGGATTTCGAGAGGGTACAGGCCAGGCCAAGGGACCCTACTGGTGCATGAATCCATGCACTGGGCCTCTAGTCCTATATAATAAAACCCTAGTATGCAAATTGACTGAACGGTAGAATGACCACCAGTTGCTATGACATGCACTGACCACCAGGGGGCAGATGTTCAATGCAGGAGCTGCTCCCTGGTGGTCAGTGCACTCCCACAGGGGAAGCACTGCTCAGCCAGAAGCCAGGCTCACGGCTGGCGAGTGCAGCAGCAGTGGCGGGTCTAAGCCGGCAGTCAGACATCCCCTGAGGGATCCCGGACTGTGAGAGGGTGCACACTGGGCTGAGGGACGCCCCACCTCCAGGGAAAAAATTTTGTGCACCGGGCCTCTAGTATATAATATGTTGTAGGCACTGTATAGAGATATGTATATATTTATTTTTTCTCCACTTACATAATCATATTTTCTTTAAAACCAATTTTACCTAGTGTACATTGTAGAATTTCAAATATTCCAAAAATAAGGGGGAAAAACAACTTCCCTTAATAAGCTGTCTATGACACTGGGGAGTAGGGTAGGCTGGAGGAATGTCAAGGGGGAAAAAAAAGGAGACATATGTAATACTCTTTGTAATACTTTAAGCAATAAAACAAAATTTTTTAAAAAGCCAAAAAAAAAATAAGCGGTCTATGGCCCATTTTTGAAATCATAACATGCAGATGAAGTAAATGAATCTGAGGGGAAAAAAACAAAACTAAGCAACTGAAAAAAGTCTTATTTTTCCACTTGACTGGTAATTCTCTATCCTTCTCTCCCTCCTCATATATTTTGGTCACTTCCAATTTCAGATTCCAAAAATGAAATCCAATGGGCTATAAGCTAAACAACTGACAAAGATTGGTCAAGTTAAACCAACATGTTATAGGGCCAATGTGAAGGGCCCAATTTCTCTGAAGAGATTTGAAGTGAAAATCTTCACCCCCAGATTGTATTATTTCACGGCAGATGAAACCCACCTACCCTTAATGGATCAAGAGCCATGGCTTCCTCCAGGCAGTTTTCCTTTAAAACATTCCAGGTTTTTTATTCCCCAGTTCTTTAAAATGCATGGAGCAATTGCTAGCTAAATCTCTGATGTCAACAGGAAAACAAATGTTAGTCATTGGGTCTTAATTTTATTCTTAGGCAAATCTGAGTTTCAGGGGAAGATGCCCTTAAAGTCAAGTTTGATTTCACTTTCTTTATTCTTGCATTGTGATAACATGTTAGGAAGCTAGTATTAATGGGAAATCAGATCACAGGCTAAATGAAGAATTATGTCCATTTGGAACAGAGACTTTTAGACAACCAAATCATCACTTAGTGTCTATATTGGATTCCTTCCTGAATTTAGCCTTTAGGCAATCGGTTTATTAAAGGATTCTAAAAGCATTTGACCTTTATGTGAATCAGAGAAAGCTCAAAAGAATTTCTAACTATAATGAAATCGTAAGGGTCATAAACCCCTATGCTGTAGACTTTAATTAATGGCCAGACTACCCTACAGCAGAGTAAAGTGCTGGGATAGCAGGTGTGTTTGGGGAGGTACTGACTGCCTGGGAAGCAGCTGGACTTGGACTGAGAACAGAGAGATAGCAAATATCTTGCACAGGGGCAGTTTGGCATTCCTTTGACCCCCGGATGCCTTAACTTGACTCCTTTGTTTCTTACAAATTTTACATCTGCATGGAGAAAAATATGGTTTTTCCACCATTTAAAGAAAATAAGTTTGCATCCCATTCTCTCCCCTCCCCCACACCTGGATTGGACATTATTTATCCTCAGGCAGAAGCGGGGTGCGACACAACACGTGATCATATTTAATGGTCTCCCAAATTACTTTTGTGAAATATCCACCTCCTTGCCACAACTAGATTTACTGCATTGCCTGGAAATAACAAATGTAATTACTTTGGAATCAACATAATATGAGGCCAGATTGCCTTAACATTCCTTTTGCTTGAGAGAAACTTAATATGAATGAGAACCAGCTGTCTGTCTGTCAGCATGCGCATTTGGTCAGCTTTCATAACTGATGACAGATATGGCTCTTTTGGAAAATACTTTAAAGTCACATAATTGTAATGGCCATTTTTTCTCTGACAGATTTAATATCTATAATGAATCATGTAAAGCACATATATCTTACCTGAAACCAAGAGATAACTTTGTACTTTCCAAATGGTTATCTTCCCTGGAATATTTACCCCCAACCTAAAGTTTTGGATTTCTTTAATAAAAGGAGTAATATGTTCTTATTCAAAAGGAGAAAATAAATGAAGCTTGTGACTTCATAACTAAAAAAAAAAAAATGCCCTCGTGTGATCTGGAGCTTTAGATGGCAAGAAGGGTGTGTGTGTGTGTGTGTGTGTGTGTGTGTGTGTGTGTGATTTAATTTATGTAGCTTTTATTATGCATCTGCTAATTTTCAGACTCTTTGTCAGACAATTAAAGGTTTTAAAAGAACTAGCATTTGGGGTCTCACCTTTGTGGTTTGGCTGTCAACATTCATTTTCTTACTTTATCTTCACAATAACCCAACCTTGTGAGTTAGATATTTGGACCTGCCTCTTTCCAAAAGGAACAATGAAATTTAGTGACAGTAGTAACTTTCCCAAGGTCACAGAACTTTGTAGTGATAAAGTTGAGAGTGTGATGCAGGCCTCTTTGATTCAAGTCAGTAATAAAATCATTAATGAAAGAGTTCTGCAAGATTGGCAAAAGCCAGCTCATCATACAAAAACCAGTAACTATCTATGTACCAGTCATAACAGTGTAATACAGAAAAATGATCCCCTTCATAAGTCAGAGTAATGAGAGAGGGTGATGGGCAAATAGATCAGTGGAACTAGATTACAACCATATATGTGGATACTTGACATATGACAGAGGTGTCATTACAGTGAAGAAAGGCTGGGCTAATCAATTAGTGGTGATTAGAAAGTAAGCTATCCATATGATTCCCTGCTTTATACTACTTTATACTATAAAACATTAAAAATGTTGCAAGGAGATTAAAAACCTGTATGTGAAAAGCAAAACTTTAGAATAAAATAAAGAAGACTAAATGATGTTAAAGTATGAAAGGAGTTCTTTAAAAACACCAACAAAAAAGCACAAATGACACAATGAAAGAATAAATTTGCTATATTAAAATTAAGACTTTTTAAAATAACAAAACACAACATAAATAGTGAAAAAGCAAGTCACGGGCTGGGAGAAGATATTTGCAATACATATAACTGATAACAGAATTAGTATCCAGAACATATAAAGAATATATACAGAAATCAATAACCCAAAAGAAAAACAGGCAATTCACATAACAGAAAATCTAATCTTAATATATGAAAATATTTTAACCATACTAGTAATAAAAAATAAAATTAAACAATGCTATATCATTTCACATTTATTAAATTGACCAATTTTCTCAAGTCTGAAAATATCTGTTGTTGGCCAGATGTGATGCAACAGGAATTTTCACTGATTGCTGATGGAATTGGAAGAACCACTTTGGAACACAACTTGGCAATGTCTAGCAAAGTTGAAGATGTACATTGCCTAACACCTAGCAATTTGGCTCCTATGTCTATATCTTAGAAAAACTCTGTAACATGCACACAAGAAGAAATAAAAAAAAATATTAAGTGAAGCCTTGTTTATGAAAATAAAATAATAGCAACCCAAATATATTTAAATTTAAAAGGATATATTTTAATATATTTATAAAATGTAACACTATGTGACAGCTTAAATAAACTAAATCTGCCTACTTGTAGCAACATGAATAAATCTCAAAAACATAGCATTGACTAAAAATTATATTTGCAAAGCATTTGTACAATATGATCAAATATATGTAAAGTTCAAAAATATGACATTGTTTATGGAAACAACTTATGGAAATTTATGTTTATACTTGTATGAAGTGCATATATGAAAAACAAAAAAAAATATATAGTGCTTCTCTATGAAAAAGGACAAATAAAAATGAAACCAGGGAATTTTGTTAGGAAAGCTCTTAGATTTTTTTCTTTAAAAAAATCTGAAATGAATATGATGTTAATGGGTGATAAAAAGAAAGAGAAAGAAAAGAGGAGGAAGGCATGGGAAGAGAAGAGATAGAAAAAGGAAGTAAGAAAAAAGGGAGAGAGAAAAGCAGGAAGGGAGGGGAGAAAGAAAAATCTATAATAATAAAATCATAATATGTTAATTAGACTGGGTGACCTTCCAAACAACCTTCTGGACGAAGCTGTGGTGGGCTGAGGCAGAGGCAGCTGCTGGGGCTGCGGGGGCCAAACCCCTTGCACTAATTTCGTGCATTGGGCCTCTAGTTAAGAGTATAAAACTCTAGGTCAAATAATTGAGATTCTATCTTCTACTGTAGAGTCATTTAAATTTTAAAAACACATACACACACAGATCAGTCCTAGCAGGTTTTTTTCACTGGTTAGCCAACTGCAGACTGGAGAATTCTATTCAGAACAAGGGCATATACCTCAGTCGCAGGATCCATCTCCCAACACCTCCCTTCGGAGAGCATGCAGGAGGTAACCAATCAATGTGTCTCTCTCACATCAATGTTTCTCTCTGCCTCTTCCCCTCCTTCCCACTCTCTCTAAAAATCAATGGGAAAAAATATCCTTGGGTGGCAATTAATCAAAAAAAAAAAGGAGAAAATTGTAGATTTTTTGAAACCCTTATATAATGGAGCTAGGTTTAATATGATTTAATAAAATTCAAAAATTTAAATCAATTAGGAGGTCAATTTGAATCAAACAAATCCAAAAATGTTGAGTACTTATAGGCATGCAATTATAAAAAATCTGTGCCTATGGTTTTCAAACTGACTGTAACAAACAATTTACCTTTGTGTGTATCAGGCTTAAATCTTGAAACATGAAGCCTTTGGGCCTCTGTGTGCCCCCTCTCCTCTCTCATCTGTACTCCCAGGGCAATTTTCTTTCCTGCCATCCAGAAACAACAACGCAAAGACAGGATGGCAGTAGAGGAGCAACCTGACCTGTCTTTCCTATTACAGGCATTTCTCAGGCTGTTGTGTTCAAATTAGGCTGTGGCCGGACTTCAGTTTCAGCTCCGACGTGTAAAGAGCTTAGACGTCATCGCTCTCATCCTAACAATCAGAACAAGTGGGGGAAATCTGAAAACGAACAACTTTCTCTGGACACGTCAGAAAACTGAGCTCACGGAGCAAAGGGCCACCCTGAAATCTGGAGGCACAGGAGAGTACAGAGATCACAGCCAAGATCTGGATACCTGGAGCAGAGGCCGCCGGAACCATGAACTGGCGGGAACATCTACCTGGTAATTTTGACAAACTGCCAGCGGCTGAGTGTGGACTAGCGTGACAATGAATAACGCCTATGGCTTGGGGAGACCTTCACATTTTCTTGGCATTTTCCTTCGGGAGGAAAGATCCCTTCATGGCTCAGACAAGAGGAGGGGAGAGGTTAACTATTTTGAAATACATCCAGAGTTTTCTCCATAAAAAGACCTACTCTTCAGGGGAAAGACTTCATCGGAGCCTCACCCGCCTTGGTTAGAAATTCATGTCCACACAAAATCGAGTGTGGGAGCTGGCAAGAGAAGTTAGGAAGTTATTGCAATATCCATGGGAGGCAAAGCTGCAGACGTGTGTTTTTTTTCCATGAAGGAGGTGTTTTTTTTCCATGAAGACTCTAGAAAAGACTGGGTCTGTAGGAAAGGGAGAAAGAACGCCAACTGGCAAGGCTGCTGAAAGGAAGGCAGATTATAGTTGTGGACAGAGAAGGGAGAAGATGGACCATCTCCCTCAGAGTGAAAGAGCCACGGGTGTCCGGGAGAGAGGAGAGCCCACCACTCTACAGGCCATTGACGAGTCCCCTGTGGCCAAACTCCTTTTCAGGAGTGTGACACTGGTGGGCTCCCTGAACAAAGGGTGGAAGATTTAGTTACCCTAGGGAAGGACAAGGACATCAGAGGAAACGTTTGCTCCCTGAGGTGGGACTGAAGAGAACATGTGGAGAATTTATCCTTGTGCCAACCTTTTAGCACAGTTTGCAGATGTGCCTTATCCAATGGGCTGTATGATTCCTGAGCCGAGAGCACTGTCGGCACTCTTCCGCAGAAGATCCCAAGGTCACACATTCATACTGGGAGTCACCTCTCTCTTCCCTTCAAATCCCCTGACATCATGACCAATGTCTTTGCATTATTTTTATGGCTACACCAAAAGTGGATGCTCACAGGCTGCAAAGAGGCTGGTGACACCCATCCTGACACTAAGGGATTCCACCAGTCCCCGCGGATCTGCTGGTCTTTACCCTGCAGTTCCTCAAGCATTGCCTTGGAAGTTCCTGAAGCCACTGTAAGACTTGTATTTTACCCTTCAGATGGTGCTCCTGTTTTTTCTTTTCCAGCAGATCCAGCCTCAACACTTGTATTTTCTCACTCAGATTAATCAAAACTATTTGTCAGAGCCCAGCCTAAATGGCAGCGAGGACACATCACGGTATACAGCACACTCTGGGCAAAAGATTCCCCTGGACTGGGCAGCCCTGGTTTCTCTGCCATTTCTGTGGCAGCAGCCGGAAATTCTAGGGCCACCTAAGCTTGATGTAGGCTCCAGAGGCCAGGAAATGAGACCCAAGAGGATTCTCACCTTTAGTAATTCCTGTGCTCATTTATTTCTATGTCATGTCTGCATGTCAGAAATGTTCACACTCTGAACTTCAGAGATAGCATTACTGAGATTTGATAGTTGAATATGAATGAATAAATGGATGGATGGATGGATGATGAATGAATGAATGAATATCAGAAAGCAATGTTAAATATATAGTCGAACTTTTCTTACAAAAGGGAATTCTCAAAATGCCTCCCTTCAGGCAGAACACATACTAATTTCTCACTTCCTTTATTTTCAGTAGGAAAATATTGAATGAGGAACAAAGAAACACATGGGACCATGACCTCACAAGTAAGTGCTGGCCCTCATATTTCATGGTCTCTCTGACCTAATACCCTCAACTCAGAATAGAGTGTTAGAGCGAGAGGACATACTAGCACTGCTGAAATAAATTAACACAAACTGGGTAACTTAAAACAACAGATATTTACTGTCTCACAGTCCGGGAGGCCAAAAGTCCGAAAACAAGGAATCAGCAGGGTTGTGCTCTTCTAGAGACTAAGGGATACTCCATTCCATACCCCTCTCCTAGCTGTTTGGTGGCTGTCGGCAATTCTCAGCATTCTTTGGCTTGTAGACACATCACTCGAATCTCTGCCTTTATCTTCACTTGGGCTTCACCTCTGTGTCTCAAATCTCCCTTTCCTTTCTTCTATAAGGCACCAGTCATAGGATTTAGAGCCCACCCTAAAACCAGTATGATCTAATCTCAAGATCCTTAACTTAATAACATCTTCTCAGACCCTGTCTCTAAATAAGATTACATTTATAAATACCAGAGGTAACTTATCTTTTGGGAGCTCTATGCAACTTACTGAGGAAATAACAGAGTATGTTAACTATTATAGTTGATGTACCAAGAGAGTATAGTGCAGGCTTCTTCTCTAGTTCTCATTGGCTCCAAGGATGAAGGGAAGTCAGTATAATAATGGCTCAATGGTTTGCTTACACACACACACACACACACACACACACACACACAGTAGTGATTTTTGGAAACTATTTCAGGCACTAATAATGTTGAATTCCACTTCCTAAGGTTGAATTAAATTAGGTAGATATGTGATGGTGATTTGGAAAAAAACTCACTGTTCTTCCTGTGTTTCTCCTTTACTCTCACACTCACACTTCTGACACAAGATGTGTGGAGGTTTTTCCACACCAAGCAGCCCTGTGACATCAGCTGGGTGTCCTACAATTTAACTCAATTCTGACACTATCTGGAGACAATGTCAGATCCCACAGGCTCAGGCTCACGAGAATATTCCTCACGACAGATGCCAATGGGATGTAGTAGGTCCCCAGGTTGCCCACGACTTCTGCTCAGCTGGGCTACAAACCAGAGGTTCCCATGATTGGATTATTGGCTACAGCAGCTCACAAAACTCAAGGAAATTCTTCCTTACATTTACCAGTTTATTAAAGAATATAAAAAAGGATATGGATGAACATCCAGGTGAAGAGATACACAGGGTAAGGTCTGGGCGGGGCCCAAGCGCAGGAGCTTCTATCCCCGTGGAGTTGTGGTGTACCACCCTCCCTGTATGTAGAGGTGTTCACCCACCTGGAAGCTCTCTGAACCCCATGGTATACCACTGAGATTTTTTTATGGAGGATTTCTCACATAGGCCAATTAATGCATTTCCAGCCCCTCTCCTTTTTCTGGAGAATGGGGTGTGAGGCTGAAAATTCCCAGCTTCTGATCATGACTTGGTCTTTCTGATGACCAGCTACCATCTAGGAGGTCACCAAGAGACACTCATTAGGATAAAAGACACTCACTCCCATCGCCCAGGAAATGCCAAAGGATTTAGGATTTAGGAGCCTTGTGTCAGGAGTCAGGAGTCAAAGACCAAATAGTAGAACAAAAGTTGCTCCTAGTGCTCTTATCACTTAGGAAATTACAGGGGTTTTAGGAGCTCTGTGCCAGGAATCGGGGACAGAGACCAATACATACATTTTTTTATTATCTCACAGATGGTCTCTCATCATAATAAAAAAAATAGCAGCTGTTTAATTGCATCATTAGCAAAGCAACTTATCTTGTTAAAGTTCTTCAAAAACATTTGTTCTCTTAAAAAATTAAATAGCCTGCTTCTCTCAACTGGTTCACATGATTAGTTTTTTTAATAAATCAGATTTTAGCCTGATCTGAGGCTACATTCTTACAAAATCTAAATAAACTGAGTGTGAGTTGATGAACTGCCCTGGTGCTGAATTTACCCATCAATAAATAGCTAAACAAGAGGTAATATCACTTTTTTGGCCTTAGCAGTAGATGTTTGATTATGCAGCTGATTTTAATGACTTCTAAATCAGAGAGAGAAATGAACTTCATCAGTAAAAAAAAATTAGGGAAATATTACTGAAATGCTTACCACATGTTTTTTGTGTATAAAATACTGAAAAAGATATAGGTGGGAGGATTATTTTTTATATTCAGAAATTCCTTATAGTTGATGTCATAGTCATATTGAACTTTATATTTAGACTGTGAAATTATTTTATTTTTAAAATAGATTAAGTAAATAATATATAAAGCTAGAAATAAAGAGGTAATCTTTAAACCCCACGGTCCTATGGAAAGGAATTATAACTCTCTCAGCAAATGTGGTGAGTTAATATATACAGGAAACAACTGCCCAAGCTTTACAAAGAAGCCAGTCAAAAGTTCAGCCCACCCTGTTGAATGTATGCCAAGGCCATAATCATTTATTTTAATACAATAAAGACTATATCAAACATCCCCAGAATCTGGACCAGAGTACATAAGAATTGAATCATTTTTACAAAATACAAACTGGGGAGTCATATTCCTTTTCTGTGATTTTTTTTTTTTGCATCAGTTACTCTGATATAATGCAAGGTGCCTCTAAAATAATACAAATATCTCAGCTCTGCCACTTACTAGTCACATGACCTAGAAAAAAATCTAAACAATGTGACCCAGAGCTTCCTCAACTGAAAGAATGAATCATAGTCTTGCAAGGTCGCTGTGAAGGTTATAAATATTATGGGAAGGATGTCTGATTTGTGAATGCCTGCTGTTATTCCTAGTCTTTCATTAGGTAAATCTCAGAAACCATGCTTAGGTGTGTTTAGTTAGTTCATGTAACTCTGTATCCAAAACAAAGTGAAAACTGGAATAATAACTTGTAGATTACGTTTGCACATAGAAAGTTGGCTATTTATTTGTATTTAACTGCAATGAAAGAGAAACGTGCTGTTCATAATGTGGCAGACACAGAGACATGCCTAGAAAGGGCTCATCGCCCAGCTGTGAGGAGTGTGGTTGGCTCACAGCCTCCAGCTGTTAGTTTTTCAGATCTGTCTGCTTCATCTTTCCAGCTGAGGTCACATTAGTGGGGTGGCCCCGGGCCAATGACTGAGCCAGATAGTGGTAGCCAAGAGCAGTTCTTGTCTCAGAAGCTTCAAGTCAATGACTGAACAAAGCAGGGATACAGGGCCGACCATTCCCACCCCCCATATAGCCCTCCAATGGGCAAGCTGTGCTCCAAGCTTCTGCTGGGCTGCCAGAGGGTCCCCCAGGTTGGCATGGCAACCTGCCACACCACCTGCCCTGTCGTGCTTCCTCCCATTCCCATTCACAGGTTCACTCCACAATATTTTATGCTTCTAGCTGCCTCAGCATCTGCTTCCAGAGAACTCAAACTGGGATACATAAACCTATAAAAGATTTATGTTACTAAACAATAACACAAACCCTGATAGAAGAATCAATGGAGATGCAGGAGTTCTTCATTGTTTTGCCTCAAACATTCTAAACAGGCATCTACTCTATTCCTTTTTTCCCTCCTTGCTTTATTGGAATAGAATTGACATATAACATTGTGTAAGTTTAAGGTGCACAACTTGTTGACTTGATACATTTCTATACCGCAAAGGAATTACCATCAGAGCCTTAGCCAGCACCTTCATCACTTCACATAATTAGCATTTCTTATCTGTGGTGAGAACATTTAAGATCCAGTCTCTTGGCAACTTTTAAGGCTATAATACAGTATCACTACCTATAATCACCATGCTGTACATTAGATCCACAGATTTAGTCATCTTATATCTGGAAGTTTCTACCTTTTGACCAACATCTCCCCATTTTCCCCCACCCCCTGGCCCTGGTAACCTCTGCTGTATTCCTATGAACAATTCATAGCTTCAATCTGTACTTATAAGTATTAAACCAATGTTAATATTTGTAGTTTTGTTCCCATTTGGTCTAACATGAATTTGCTTGCTGCAAGGTAAGCCCACTTCTTCACCATGTACTCGCTGTGAAGACAAAGAAAGAAGCACCTACACTGTGGTTCAAAACATTTAAGCCATTCTTTCACTAATGATTAAGATTCTAAACTTATTTAAACATCGCTCTGAGGTCTTGTTTTTCAAGCTATTAACAATGTTATTGCTTTCTCTGGATGTTATCCAGCTCTGCACCCTGCATCTAACTTCAGATGAAGAGTTTCGAACTCAGAGCAGGTCCCTGGTAAGAAGCTGGCTGTAGTAGAATAAGACAGAGATGCTCAATGGCCATAACTCCAGTGACAAGGGTTAACTATAAAAACCAGCAACAAGCTTTCTGGCTATGTTCAACTTTTATTATTCAGTAATTGCATAATCTAAAGTATTTTATTTGTTTATACTCCCTGTCCTTCTAGAGAGTATTTTGGATGGGATTATTTTAAAATGCATCAAGGGTCAGCAACATATAAGGCATGACTCCAAGAGAAACACAAAACTTCATGCTTTCCTAATAAACATTTTCAAAATCTTCCTATTAAAATAAGATCGGTGCTTACACCAGCACATGCCATTAAAAGTGATGGTGAAGGACACAACACAACAAAGAAGGGCCACATTCCTTTATCTTCCTCTATTATTGTTTTAATATTAGTGTCCACTCGGCTTACCCTCTGCGTTTTTCATGAGCCGGGTTTCTTGGCTCCCACTATCTGGTGTGACCTGCTTTCCCAGAAAATATTCCAATAATCTCTTCAGCCACCCTCAATTCCAGTCAGACTCAACTATATTCCATTTATGTCCAAACACTGCTGCTCCCCCAGCTCTCCGCCTTATTTTCATTTCTGTGTCCTCAAATGCATTCCCTCTCCATTCAAAACAGTGTAAAGCGTCTAAAGACTAATTTGAAAATCCCTTTTGACTAGAAGCCCTTTCCATTGCCCGCAGTTGTTCTTTGTCCCTTCTCTGAATTCCCAGAAGACTCTGTGGCACTAGCCCATTCCACACTACATTACCTGACATGTGTGTCTTACATCATGATCCTGAGATCCAGAATAGCATCTGGTTTGTCTTTGTGCTTCTGACAGCTTTCTGCCAAATATTCATCCAGTAAGTCATTGAATTGTCCACAGGCACATGCCAGGCACTGAAATAGGTATTGGACATTTGACTATACACAAAATTGACTTGGTACCTGCCCTTGAGGAACGACTGGGCTGGGAGAACTACTAAACATACAATGACGATGGTTCCACTGGGAGCAGAGGGCTCTTGGGCTGGTGTAGGAGATATAGGAAGGGCTCCTAACCCACACCCAGGATCAGGAATTCTGATGAGGACTAACATGCAAGCATTTACTAGTAGCCAGGAGAGCAGACTGGGTGATAGTGATTGCTACCGGTTGAGAAATAGGTCGTGAAACGCCAGGAGAGACAGCACTGCTCAAAGCATCATCGGGGGAGGAGGAAGGTGAATGCAGTTAAACTCAGAGGTTTGGCTGAGATGTAAGCAGAAGCCAGGCCATGACAGGCCCCTTACACATGAGAGAGTTCAGAGATTAGCCTGAGGACCATGGCAAGCCCCTGAAAGATAATCACTGTTTGCATTTTCAAATGCTCCCTCTGGCTTGAGTACAGAGACTAGGTTGCAAGAGTGAGCAGGACAAGGAACAGAGAGACCAATTAGCAGCCTGCAGCAGTAATCCAGGCAAGTCTCAATAGGTGGTAGGCTAGGAGGCTTATGCCCATATATTTTAAACAAGTGTAATTTGCCAAATTCCAATTAAAATGCATATCTACCCGCTCTTCCCCCTTCAAGAAAAAAAGTTTAAGTGAAACTGACAGAAAATATTCAACTCCCCATATGATCAAGAGGCCTCTGACTGTCCTGTGCCAGATTGCCTTGTCCAACATCTGGATTTTTAATACACCTGGTAACACTTAAGCATTTTAACCATAATTGTCATGAGAAATTCACTGAGTTTCCAAGCGTTACTGTAGTTCATGGTTCATATGTTCAATCAATAAATACTGCAAGCATTTTTATTTTTGCAGCAGGCACAATTACAATATTTAACTGATAGGCAGTAAGGAAAGACATATAGAGAAAATATATGCAAGAAAACCCACTACCGGTGAATCATGCCATTTTCTCTTCCTCACGCTCCTTTGATCAAGGGCAAAATCAGTAGGCACTTCTGCTCCTGCTTTTGTTTGAAACTGACTGGGAGATGAGAAATGGTTTAGAGCCGATTACACTAAGAGTTTATCTATTAGGTTAGGAAATAGCACAGAATTCCCTGTGCATTATAAATCTGCTCTGAATGACAGAAAAGGAGAGATGGAAAGTACACAGCCTGATATTTCCCTAATGGTGATAACACCATCCATCCCCTTTCCTCGTCATCACTACCAGGCCACAGATAATTATTCTCTTCACTATGGATAACCTGGTAAGGAGTTAGGAATTGTCTTAGTGGCTGCCATTGCAACTAAGTAATTAACACCAAAAGAAGAACCATAAATAAGCCATTCTGAACCAGGTAATCCTTTTGGGTAAATGTCCGCTATTACCTAATTGACCCCAAATTACGTAATTTAACTCACTCAGCTACCTGAACACATAAGTCCTTTAAACCACACACACAATCATTTTTGTCTTGAACTATACACCAAGAATTTATATTGCTCATGTCATTGTTTTATGGATTCCTAATGTAGATGCTATCATTTGGGTTTTTTGTGTTGTTGCTTTTAGTCTAAATAGATGAGGTGAGTATCCGGTTGTAATGCTTATAAATACTTCTAGGCCACATGTATTGTGACACTATTCTATGGCAAAGATTTGGGCCTGATTTGCCTTCCTATTTGCCTTGTGGTTCAAAATTCATCTTCTATGAATTAACCAGACTTTTCCCAGAGCCTTCAGTTCGGTGTGTCTCCTTGTCAAGCTCCTAACTTTCATAAAGAGATAGCAGTTGTCTCCCTCGTTTCAGAGATTTTGCTCAGCTAACTGATAGAGGATAAAGCTATACCTAGTTATAGACAAGATTAAATTGCAAACCCCTGCTACTTGTCAGGAAAATAACCTTGAATTCTTTGTTCCTCTGTAGAAGATTGAAGGATATACAATCCATCTATTCCTATAGCTACTCAAAAATCTTTACTGGATTAACCCTGGTAGATGAGTTAGATAATTGGATGGTGTCATATTGGCTTCCTCCTTAAACTAATTTTTACTGATGTGCTGTAGCAATCTCTCATCAGCATATGTTGAGGGACAAAGGGGACAGTATGAAGGAGAGCCCCATAAAACTCAGAACTATATTTACTCTAAGGGTGCCATTAAATATATTGTTTCTTATATTACCCAGTGACCTCTTCAAGAGGACCCATAGGATAAATTTCTCATAGGTCTTAGTGCTGGAAAATCCCTGCTCCCTCAGACAATTGGATTCGTTTTCCTTTTATGGGCTCAGTGAATCAGGGACCTGGTAATGGCCCTGTCTTTGTGTTTGGCTGCTGGAAAGCTTGCAGCCAAATTGGTGGTTCACAGATTCACACTAGGTCACTTTCTGCATTTTTTTTATTACAAAAGGAAAACATAATTATTAAAGCAAAATTAAAAAGTCTAATAAGAAAAAAGAACATAAAAATTACTTATACTGTCACTACTCCCCAATGGTCATTGTTAGTGTTTTGTTACATTTCTTATAGTCTTATTCCTATGCATGTCCTTTCTTCTTTTTTAACAAAAATGGAAGCATACTACATACCACTTTGTAACTTGATCCTTTTACTGAATAATATATTGTGGACAAAATTTACACATTATTAAATGTTCTTCTACCACATTTTCAATGACTGGTGAGAATAAACATTCCAGAGATGTATCAACATCTATTCAACATTCCTTTATAATTGAATATTTATGCTTTCTATGTTTATGCTATAAATATATTCTGATTAATATCTTCATAGTAGTATCTTTTTATTATTTTCTTAAGAATAAATTTCTAGAAATAAAATGATTGGGTCAAAGTATATGCAAAATTATAAGATTTTTGCTAAAAATTAAGAAATTGTTCTTCAAAAAGGCTACAAATTTTTAATATGACTAGCCATTTAATTAAATGGCACATGATGTCAGTTATGATACTTTGAATTGTTTGACATGTGTGCACACACCACACACACGCACATTCACAGAAACACAGGCTATCCATGTCTGTTGCTGGGCATATTTTAACAGATACAGTGGCACAGCTACCAGTTTATCACAACTTCCCAGAGACTGCCCCACAAGGATGGGCCCCACAAGGATGGTCCTAGCTTCCATTCTCTGCTTGATGGTCTTGGCTACAGCTATTTAAGAGTGAATGTTCAAACTAAGTTAGGCCATTTCACTCTTTCTCTTTGAAATTTCATAAAGAAAAGAAGAAAGATAGATACTGCAAAGTAATGAAATGGACCCTTTAATTGAAAGACCTTCCCACCTATGAAAATATTCACACATTCCTGCTGTTGAATCGTGAGCTGCAATGACCCTCCCCTTTCTGAGATAGTTTTCATCAGCACAGCTCAGGCTAACTTGGCCAATGAATAATGATTAAAATAGTAATAAAACTAGCATTGATTAGACGCTTATCATGAAACAGACAATATTCAGAGAGCCCTGTACTAACTCACTCAATCTTTCTCACAGTCTTGTGAGGTAGGTACTGTGAATATCTTGATTTTAGAAATGAAGAAACAGAAGCAAAGAGCAGGTGAGTGACTTGCCCATTTGCCCAAGGTCACGAAGCTCATACATGGCAGGAATTTTGAATCAGATAATTTAGCCGCAAGGCCCATGTTCTTGCTTATTACACTGGAGTGGATACCACTTCTCATGAAATCATGGAAATCTCACGTAACCACACCCAAAGGACCATGTTGTCACCATGACTGGCATGGGCTGTACATAGACAGATCCTGCTAATCCAAGGCTAGTTGTGCCCCAGAGATTAGCAAACTAAGTTTGGGGTGGCTGCTCCACAAATTCCTCTGATGGCCACCTGAGGAGCATCTTCTGGAATAGGAAGGCTCAATTTGCTCCACCATACTGATCATATTCTCACCTGTGGCTACATAGAGGCCAAACATAGTTGCCTTTACTTGGCATCTTACATACATTTATCCTCACTGGTCCAGGAAGGGGTGTGATTTAGAATGCGAGGTTGGGATATTATTATTTTTATTATTGTTATGTTGTTATTATTATTATTATTATTATTATTATTATTATATCGGACATCATTCAGGCCTCATCTGGAAAGCAAGAGCTTGGAAGAGAGCCAGAGAAACATCACCATGCCAAGAGGCAAGAAATAGATTATCCTACATGATTATAAGAAGTAATAGTACCAGTTTTGAAACATACTTATTAAATTGGCAAGAAATAAAGTATCAGGTTGTTGCTTTCACTTGCATAATTTGTACTATAATTATTTTCATTATTGCGATCTCTGGAGGTGAATGCATTTTCAGTAGTCAACTTGACATTCCTGGATGGAAACCGTAAAGGGATAGAGTGGATTTTGGTGATGACTTCTCCAATGACTTCCTACAACAGATCCACACCGACCTGACAAAAAACAGTGTCACGGTAAGAGTCACAAAACCAGTGTTTCCTTCATTTTACCACCCCTCTCCGATTTAAACTCTATATCCCCTCAAATTCCCCCCAAATACAAGGCAGTGGTCTCCTGCTGCTGCCCACTAATTCTGCTGCTATGGACACTAACTAAAGGTGCCTGTGCCACAATGAATCCTCACCAAATCTGTGCAGGAGACGGCAGTGCCTGCTTTCCAGACACTAAGGCTCCTGAGGAGTTCCTGCACCAGAGCTGCTGCCCTGGCACACCCACTGGCCCTCAGAGAGCACAGGTACACAGGCCTCCTGGACCAGTTACTTCCCACACTGTGACCACCTCAGCCTGAGAATAAGACCAGGTGGCATCCAAAGCCACCTTCCTTTCCTCTCTTGGCCCCTCATCTTTGAACCAATTTTGTTCACCTCAGCGTATCCTCTTTCCCTAGAGACTCATGGCCTCTCAGTGGAAACAGACATTCCAGACATGTCTGAATACATGGATAAACACTGAGTAAGCTCAGACTAGGATTCTTTCTATTATGACTATTATCATTATTGCTATTATCCTATCATTATCATCATCATTATGTTAATTATGATGGGGTGATGAACTGGGGTCTAATAGTGACACTTACCATATATCAGACCACATTGAACAAAATTAGATGCACTCACTTCCTCTATCTCATTTTTCCAATATAAAACATTTCCGAAGACCTTCAATATTTAATAAGCTCAGTACAGCATTTTCTTCTTTAAAATAAACATAACAGATGTTACATACTTGAGAGAAGAGACATGCAATACGCTCAGCATTGACTTTTTCCTCTTGTGCGTGCATGTAATTGCTGCTGCAGATTAGAAGAGCAAGAAGAAAAGAAGCTTCAAATGGCCTCTCTGTAAGAGATTTGCCTTAGCAGCTAAAAAGTCTGGGTTATAATTATGCCTCGCCCTTTAACTGTGTGCATTTAGAAAAACCTCAGAACCACCCCAGACTTCAGGTTCATTGTTAATAAAATAATGGTAATAAAGGTTGTTTGGGGTAACAAGATTAAAGTGAGCGCTTAACAAATAATAATTCTTTTCATTTTAATTTTTCATTATTCTCCAGAAATTATTAAAAAATATAATGTTAAATGTCAGTTTCCGAAGGCTGCTGTCAAAATTATGAGTTTGTGACTGGCAGATAAATACATTGACTGAGAGACAGATAGATATTACAAGATATTTAAAGGGAAAGTTCAAAAAATCTCATCACCAATGTTACTGATAAAGAAAACTATAGATCATAGCAATGAGCAAAATTATTTTCACTCTATATGTGCATATCTATTTATCCATTTAGGCATCCATCCATTCATCCATCCAGCCAGCCATTCAGCCATTCATCTGTCTGTATAGGTAGCTATCTTTGTTCATTTTATTTTCACCACAACCACACAACCACAATCATTTTGATCCTGTAACTAGGGAGCTGTAACTAAAATTCTAAAAGCTATAGAAACAAGTGAGAGATGTGAATAAAGTAAAATTCACTGCCTAGTTTTTCTTTCTCTACCTCTCCTATCTCCCCCAGCTACAGTCCACTCCTATAGATACTATATATCACTGACAAGATTCTTCTGAGAGCAATGATTGCCATGACAAAACATTTCACTTTAGTTTAGACATTATTTATAAGGGTTTGGGGTATTTGGGATTTGTCCGAAGAAACTCATTGTTTTCCTTTTTAAAATATTTATATTAAGAACAATTTTAGGCACTGCCTTTGGAACTATGAAGAATAAAAAGATGACTTAGACATAGATGCTGCCCTCAGAGAACTAGTATTTGTGAATGTTTTGGAGAATAAGATTTACACATCTAGAACGATGTATGTGTGCATGTGTGTTTTTATTGCTACATAACAAATTACCCTCAAACTTAGAAGCTTAAAACAACACACATTCATTATCTCAGTTTCCTATGGGTCATAAACTTGGGAGTGGCTTAGCTAAGTACTTCTGATTCAGGGTCTCTCAAGAGGTTGAAATCTGTCACCTGGGGTGACAGTCATCTGAAGGCTTCACTAGGGTGACAAGATCTGCTTCCACAATGGCTCATTCACGTGGCTGATGGCAGGAGGCCTCAATACCTTGCCAGACAGGCTTCTCCATAAAGCTGTTTGAGCATCCTCACAACATGAAATTTGTCCTCCCCAGAGCAAGTAATCTGAGAGAAAGGAAACATGGAAGCTGCATTGTTCTTGGTGGCAAATCACACACCATCATCTCCAAAATATCCTGTTGGTTTTGCAAGTCAGCTCTATTTAGTGTGGTATTGACCACATAAAGGCATAAAATACCAGGAGGCAGGGATCATGGAGAGCCATCCTGCAGACTGATTACCACAATATGTAATGGAGTCTCCTTAGAGCTTATTCACCTCTAGGTCAAGGTCACATGGATATTGCAAACTTCACCAGCTCTTGCTTCAATCACTGACTAAACATCCCAAACTTTTAAAAGTCTCCCTCTTTCTGCAGCATTTCTGGGAGTTCCTGGAGAGGTGGCCGCACTGCCACATGGCACCCTTCTCCTGCCTAGTGTTGCTGCTGCAGTGCTTCACCAAGCATTGTACTGAGGAGATGGAGCCCTGGGTGCCAAGCCAGGCAGAGTTTGTTTCAAAGTCAATAGATTCCCCTCTACTCAGAATCTCCATTTCCCCATAATAACCAGGTTTTTTTTTAATTGGGAGTGATATTGTGATTTACAATAAGATATACAATATTTGTCTTCATCCCCTATTCTGCCACAGAGCACATAAAACCATTTGGAATTTCTTAATGATGAGAGCAATAAAGGTGTCTTTTGTTATGTTAATAAGGTGAGTTTTAGACTGCCCCTAAGGATGGGGCTGGTTGCCAGTACAGCCAACCAACTTTTATCATTCCCCGCCCCCACAAAGACAGAGGGGTTAAAGATTGAGTTCAATCACCAATGACCAATGATTTAATCAATGATGTCTATGTAATGAAACCTATATAAAAACCAAAAGGAGAGGGTTCAAAGAGCTCCCAAGCTGGTGAACACATGAGGATTCTGGGAGAGTGGTATGCCTGGAGAGCACATAGAAGGTCTGGGCCCTTTCCCTATACCTTGCCCTATGCATCTCTTCCATCTGACTGTTCCTGAGTTGTGTCCTTTTGTAATAAGCCTATGATTTGCTAAGTAAAATGTTTCTATGAGTTCTGTGAGCTGCTCTAGAAAATTAATTGAAGAGGGGGTTGTTGGAAACAACTGGTTGGTCAGATCAACAGGAGACAACCTACACTTGCATCCGGTGTCTGAAAGGGGTACAGGAGGGCAGTCTCCTAGGACTGAACCCTTAACCGGTGGAATCTGATGCTATCTCCGGGTCATGTTAGAATGAGTTGAATTGTATGACACAGCTGGGATCGGAGAATTTTTTGTTGATGGTGGGGAACCACTCACTCAACATTGAAATTGGGTGAAGAACCCTTTTATGGGGTCAAAGTCATTACTCTTGAGCCTTTTCTCCCTCAGTTTATATTCTTTTCCAGGAAGCTCCTCAACCCTCGTGCAAATAGACCTGCCTTACCAGTTCACCAGACAAGCCCAGAGATGTCTGCATATCCCTTAGACCAGAGGTTCTCAACCTGTGGGTCGCGACCCCTTTGGCGGTCGAACGACCCTTTCACAGGGGTCGCCTAAGACCATCCTGCATATCAGATATTTACATTACAATTCATAAAAGTAGCAACATTACAGTTATGAAGTAGC
Organism: Myotis lucifugus; assembly: GCF_000147115.1. Classification (NCBI taxonomy): domain Eukaryota; kingdom Metazoa; phylum Chordata; class Mammalia; order Chiroptera; family Vespertilionidae; genus Myotis; species Myotis lucifugus. The sequence goes on along the minus strand of NW_005871286.1, from coordinate 634,140 downwards.
AACGAAAATAATTTTATGGTTGGGTCACAACATGAGGAACTGTATTTAAAGGGCCAGAAGGTTGAGAACCACTGCCTATGCATTTCTACCCTAGGCTATCTCTTATGACCTTATTTATTACAAAAATAAAATAAAAAGGTAAAAATGCTCTAAAATAGAGGAACATCTTAATACATTTGCTGAGTCTTAGGTAACCCTAGGTAAGTTTCTGTTACTGCTACACTTGTTTGTAATTAGGTCAATGAAATCTGAGGTTCAGCCCATCAGTCACTGAGTGCCAACCTGTAGTGATAAACCCTGTAGCAACACACGGTGGATGAACAAATAGGTCAACAGCCACTTTGGTTTAACGACTACAGAAATGCTGCCTAAATTTAACACAGAAGCTTGCTCTATACACACAGGTCAAAGGGAAGGCCAAAAGCAAACTTTAAGGAATACTATAGTAACCTCACCTTTATTTTTAGTCTCTTCACCCCTTATGACTAAAGCACAAAAAACAAAAACCTGTATAGTTAGTTATTCACTTAGGTACTCCTCAGTAAAGCCTGAATTTGAGCAGAAAGATGGAATGAACTGCATGAAACTTTACATTGCTACGAGAGCCCTTAACAGAAAGAGTTCCATGTTGGTCCTGTCCCTCATTGACAGCTCATTGTCTTAAGTCGAAGCTTGTATCACAGTAGAAGCCAGAAAACATCTAGAATAGAAGTAAAATAGCTCAAGATGCTAATTTATTAAATAAAAAAAGATACATTATACAGTAGTCATCCAAGACAATTATAAATGAATCAGGCTTCCAACTGATTTTCAAAGTTCTTACACATAGAAACTCATTGATAGGACCAGCTAAAAATGTGAATTCGTGTATTCAGAATTGGAAATTTTCAGCATTCAGCATCATCATGGCAGAAGTCTAGCTTTTGTCATAGCAGTAATAAAGGTCAATTATGCTACTAAGAATGTTTCAATTCCTTAAACGGTCTGAAGGATCACATGAAACCATTAACTCCCTGGGAATTGATGAATTGGGTGTATTCATTTTCCATTGCTGCCACGACAAACTACCAGAAATTCAGCAGTTTAAAACAACACCCATTTCATTATTCCACAGTTTTTTAGGTCAGAAGTCCAGTTAATGCGTCTCAGCTGGTCCCCACCCCACCCCCGCTTAGAATATCACTAGGCTGAAATCAAGGTATTGGCAGGGCTGTGTTCTTTCCTGGAGACTGAGGCTGGGTCTGCTTACAAGCTCATTCAAGTTGGTGGCTAAACTCAGTCGCTTGAGTTGTAGGACTGAGGTTCCCATTTCTTTGCTGACTGGTTGCTGGCCTTAGCTCCTTGAGATGTCCCTCTGGCCCTCCTTGCACATGACCTTTCCCATAACCAAACCACCTGACTTCCTCTTCTGCCTTCAACTGGAAGAAAGCTCAGCTTTCAAGGACTCATGTGATTATATTGGGCCCAACTGGACAACCCACGGTACACTCCCTATCTTAAAGTCAGCTGGTTAGTGACTTTAAGTCTCTTTTGCCATGCAGGGTAACATATTCACTGGTGTGACACCAGAGAATAAAGGTTATGGGGCCAAATCTCTGCCTACCACAGAGGGGAATAGTGCAGAGGCAAGACTTTCCCTTTCAAATAAATACTTATCTAATACTTGAACATTTTCCCTTTATTACAAGTAATATTAGTTTCATAGTTTTAAAACCTTTTTAACAAAATTTAAACAACCATCTATTTTCAAGTATACTCAATTTTTTCAGATTCCCTCATTCATAAATAATGTAAACTGCATGCTTATCTGTTAATTTAAATTAGAAAACCTACTAGTTATCATTGTTTGGCTTAATTTGATTCAAAGTGGGCACTTTAAACTTATAAATTATGTCTGTAAAGGTTTTCACAAAGAAATTTGTTCCCCAAAGCTGTATTTCTGGCATCACATTCAGGATTTAAAATGTATCTCCAAATGTGATCAATTGTGATTATGAAAGAAAAAAAGTGTTATGTATCTAATTAAATAGTCAAGGTTTTAAGACATGCATTATTGTACTCTCGGCACCAAGCATCGTGAGAAATACAAATGAAGGAAATGAGCCCATGTTACTTGAAATCTCACTGGAAGACAAAGATAAGAAACACAAAATAATAAGAACATAGTCTCCTGGGATACATACAATTTGTGCCTCTGTAGTTCAGAAGAAAGGACTACTGCTGCTAAAGGGGGGATGTGTCCTAAAGGAGGGGGACTTTAAGCTTGGCAGTAATGCTCTGTCTTTTGGAACCCATCTGTCAACTCATCCTTCCCAAATAGGAGGTCTGGTTTGAGCTTAGCATCTTAAATCTCAAGGGATGGAGCAGCTGCTAGGTCACTATGTTCCAACCTCTTCTTATCACACTAGTGCAAATTCTTCAGGGCTCTGACACAGACAGCTGCAGAAGCAACCCCTGCAAATTACAGTGGACTTTGCTCTCCCAGGTCAAAAAAATCAGAAGCGATCACAATAAACTTCATTCCTGCTCCACATGTTATTTAGCGCTTAGGGATAAAATATGAACTCTGCAGGATTTGGAGCAGCAGCTAAAATGGTCAACAGCCAAATATTCTAATTCTATCATGCTCTTTTAAAACCTTTAAAATACCATCAGTTTGACCTTCAGCCCTTCTAAACTGATTTATGATTTTGGCTGTGCGTAAAGGTTGTTGTTACTGTACAGCTTTTCTTTTCACATCATAACTAGGATTCCCCAACTTCCTGGAAATATTCTTCTAGCAGTTTAAAATAATTTCTTAAAAACTGCCTCAAACAATATCCATCTCTCCTCACTAGCTATCAAACACATCATTTGACTTGGGCTAAAAATGCTGTTTATCGTAATCTATCCCAGAAGAGGTCATTAGCCAAGTCAAATACATCAATGCCTGCTAGTCTCAATCCTGTTACATTTGCCAAAATTCTGAACAAATTTAGTAAAAGAACACAGAGTGTCTCATAGACAAGACTGTCTGTGCCAGTCAAGGAGGCTGGAATCGGAGACCAAAACATGTTGCATGTTTAGTCTTGTCAGACTCTTATTATTAATAACAACACTGTGGTTAAATTACCAGTAATAAATATTAAAATGCTTTGTCTTTTTATAGCACTCTGCAATTTAGAATACCCCACTGCATTTTGCATAGTAATATGTAGCACAGCAGCTTCATTTTCTAGCATTAGAAAGAGTGGAAAGAGCAGTAGTTTTGAAGTCAGACATTAACTGGGCTCAAAAGTAACCTAAGTCCTTCACCAACTAAAGACGGTGGGCAATTCAACTAACTTCTCTGGACCTTACTTTCTCATCAGTAATGTGGGACTAGAAATATTTATTTCTCAGGTAAATATTACTCAACTAAAGAACTGAAGTACATTGAGATAGATAGCAAGAACTTAATAAGTGATACAGTGATTTCCCTCTTATGGGATAAGGACATTGAAACTCAGATATTGAGTTATTTTTCCAAAATTTTGCAACAAATAAATGGAGGAGTCAGGCTAGAATTTAGATTTGGGGTGGGGGATCTTAGTAAAATAAGATGTATACCATACTTACATAATATGTCTCTGTGTTCTTCCTCATGCAAAGGAAGAAACTGGATAAGAGAGATGGGCAGATTGAAATCTGGTGTCAACATCCATTTTCTTACTCCTGACATCAGGAAAATGCAGTTCTCACTCGCACATAGGATTTTTACAAAGAGCCATAAACCAGGATGTCATCAGGGGGCTAATCTCCTGAGCCCTCGGCGGCTGGACAAAACACTTTCTGAAGTCACTAGTTTTAGTCAAGGCAGAGAACCACATGCATCCCTCCCAAGTGGCAAAATCACCTTCCCTCCACAAATGGGTCCCCTCTGGGATCTGATGTGAGCAAAAGAGATGATCAGGAAATATGGAGAGAAAAAGAAGCTACTTTGAGAGGTAATGTAAGCTCTTTTTCAGGAACTGTGAAGCATGCAATGCCATCATAATGTAAAATGCATTAAACTGTCAAAGTGAAGATCCTGCCTTCAATCATGTAAAGTCCCTTAAGATTTCCGTGGTAAATTTTGCATTAAGAAACCTCTTGACCCACTCCCCGGCCCCCAACAAAAACAAAAAACAAAAAAACTTGCCTTAGAAAGAAGAAGCTAAAATACTAATAGAATGTGTGCCACATGTATGCCAAGTAAAACTGCAAAATTGTAAAACCTTTTCTATTTAAATCTATTTAAGATTTAAATCCATAATTCCATGAGTATCTCCATAAGAAATTCTATAAGTAGTATTAATTAGAAATTATTTTGCTTAATAAAACAAAAAATCAAAATCTAGTGATTAGGTATTAATAATCAATTGTTAGTATTTTCTTATTTCAAGCCCAGTGTGGAAGCTATTAGATAAAACTGATCATTTCAGAAGGCTATGCAAATGTGCTTAGATATGGATACATGCTTCTACTAGCCAGTTTTGTATTTGATATTTTCCATTTGAAGCTATAAATATATTGATAATCACTGTTTAAAAGGCTCTAATTTTAGATCCCATGGCATTTTAAAATCTAGAGCTTCTTCCTTTATTAATACAAGATTGACTGATAAAAAGCAGATGGTCTGCCTTTATAGACACAATGAAACAACAAATGAGTAATGTCTTCTTGTCTCCTTTTCTTCTCTTCTTTTTGTAATCTTTTATAGCCCAGCATGATTATGAAAACTTGAGTCATAAAAATTAAACTGAAAACTCAAGGCTTTGCTGAACATTAATTCCCACCCCCTCCCCATGCTACATTCTCCTGCTTCGGGTTTCTAGTTCTCTTTTAGTCTCTATCATCTATGGATGATGACAGAAAAATCACTCATAATTGCTAAACCACAGGGAACTGTGTTGAAGATCTTTTGTCAACTATAGGAAATCCCAAGAATACTGTACTCAATGACCATATTTCAAACTTCGTAGATTTTGCATTCATGCTCAATTCACAATGTCTGTATTTTGTCAGCATGTCCACAAATTATCCCCATCCTTTATTAATAAGAGCTCATTTTAAAAACTGAAAAACCTGGTGTGTAGAACCTAAAGTCTGAAAAGACTAAAAGGAAAATATCCATGGGTTTAATGAGAAGTTAAACTATTCAGTCTTAAACGTTTTAATCGATTTTTGTTAGAAGCAAGAGATAACCAGGAATTTTGATTTTTGCCTAAATTTCAGTGCTATAACTTGCATTTGTAGAAAAATGTATCATTTGCTGAAGTCCACAAGCCTAATTATTTAGGATATTATTGAACAAAACAAGAATAACTACAAAGACAGAAGCCATATTCATGAGCACTAAAAAGACATTCATAGTTTGCATGCTAGATAAATTGTCTGCAGTCTATAAATGAAAACATATTCTATTACAGAGATTTTCCAGGATTTTTAAAATAGCAAAAGCCTGTTTAAGTGAAATCTTAGACCCGCAATAATTAAAATAATTAAAAATCCAGATGTGTTAATTAAAGTGGACACCAGTGCAAACAGCTCAACCTTCCCTGCCAAAGGTTGCTTCTGAAGCACCTCCATAAAAGTCTAGACAGAAATAAACCCTGGCTCAGTCAGTTAGAGCATCCTCCCTTGCACCAAAGGGTCACAGGTTTGATCCCTGGTTGGGGCACATGTGGAAGCAAACCATCAATGTTTCTTCCTCAGTAAGATGTGTTCCCTCTTCTTGAACATACAGCTAGCCTACATTTACTGGCCTCCCATCAGTTGAGTACAGCCATCTTCTGAGTCCTGGTCAATCAAATTTGAGCAGATAGAATGTATGCCACTTCCAAGCCTGGTTCACAGAACTCCCCACATGCTTCACGCTCTTTCCTCTTCCACCAGCTGGAAGCAGTTGATGACGAGGTAGTTTAAGTCCTTGCTTCTCAGAATCTGGTCCATGAATCAGAAGCACTGGCATCACCTGGCACTTACTAGCTATGCAAAATCCCAGACCTCCTGAAACAGAATCTGCATTTTAACAGGCTCCCAAGATGACCCACTTATGCATTTAAGTTTGAGGCCCAGTAGTCTAGACTAGAGGATGGCAGAGCTGCAAAATGAAAAGAGCACGAGTCCCTAAATTGTAATGTGGAGGAAAGCCATGAGCTGACTAGAAACATCTGTCTTGATTTCATGAAAGACTAGGTAATAAACTGTATATGAACCATTATAGTTTTTGCTTCTATTCGTTAACACAGATGAGCTTACACTTACAAGTACAGTGAAACGTGTCTATTCTGAAACCATCTTGAGCCTTCACTCTGTTTTCCTTGAATTTGAAATATCAACAAAATATTTAGAAGCAGCTTGAACTAACCAAGAGCCTATTTTATCAGATGACAAATCTCTGCATGGCTCCAAACTGAGGGTGCTTTGGGGTGTGTATTTTATACTAGCAGATAAGTTGTGTAAAATAAAGATAGGATGTTTCAACTCCATCAACTTCCAGTTCAAGCTTTCCTTCCTTCCATTAGCCCATGTTATCAAGTAAAAGGCCTGGTGTTGGTTTCAGCATCCCTGCTGGCTTTGAGCATCTATCATTCTAAGAATGAAATCATTCTTCATGGCATATTATGAGCCTTTGTTGTCAGGTGGTTAACTAAACTGGCACCAGTTAACTGTGATCTAAACTTTATATTGACAGATCTGGCAACAGACTGACATTCCCCGCACTAATTTTGGCTGTCCAATATGAAAAAATAAATGTTTGAAATATGATTTATCTTAAGCTGACAGCAGTCTTCATCAGGGTGCCAGCCACTGACAGAGTAAGGGAAAGGACTCAGCATACAATCCTAGCCTGCTATGCTTTCAAGGCAGGGAGAAAGAATGTAGAGCTCCCTCAAAGTCATTATTTAATTTCACAATCAAGCTGGAAGGAAAACAAATGTTTCTTCCTAAGCCTCAACATCAACCATCTATTTTTTCTCCAATACGCATTTGTGTTACCTTGTAAAGCCCAGGATTACCATCCCCGAGTCTTAGGATAATACCTGACACACACCAACTATCCCAGCAGCTGAGCAGAGTCCCTGAAATGCAATTATAGGGAAAGATCTAATAAACCAAAGATTAGCAACAGAAATGTGAGCGCTGTTAACTATTTTTCTTTGGGGCTGAGATGAAAGCCAGAAAACTAATCAGCTGAAGGAATAATGACACAGAAGAGACACAAAATTGGGAAGATCCATCAGCATAATCATGGCACATAAGTGACACTGTCTGGGTAGCGGCAGAATGATTTGACCGTTAGAACCTAAATTGTTACATCTCTCTTTTCCAAATGAAAATGAGATGCAAAGTACTTTTACACATTAACAAGAAGTTGTCTGAAACATTATCAATTTATCCTAGACCAATCATGCTTTATTAACAACCCAAACCCCATGTTTTTAGAATGTGCCAACATTATGGACAAATACAGTAATATGCAGTTATTCACTGTCATCTTTCATGTTTGGTACAATTTGATAAGAGGCGTGTATTTGTGTGTATAAATTCTAACAATGAGCAAAATAAGATAGCTCTGGATTCTGTGTTTAAATCTTTGCATTGGTATTTATGGCAATAAATGAGATGGGGCCGAGGGGGAGGAGTACATACTGCCTAGAAGCTAAAATTATTTCCTGGTGCCATCGAGCCAGAGTGAGTAAAGTTCTCCTGGGGAAATACTATTCATTCAAATGGACTGAATTGGACACTATGGTGCCATTAAATGCATACCAAGTGATCATTTGCCCAATAGTTAACCTTTGATTATAAGAAAAAAGGGAAAAGAAAAAACTCCAGTCTCTTTATCTCTATTTACATTTTTGGCAGCTAAAATGTAAATGCAGGAATGAAAGCACACAAGTGATCAAACTAAACTTCTGTGCATGGCAAGTCCCAAGCCATTCTGCTACCAGCGACTGCCTCTTTGTTCTTTGCACGCACTCTGCCCTTGGTCTCCCACCACCACACCCCATCCCATTGGTGTCCATAAAACTCTACTGTGACTTCTTTGAGACCTCTCCCAGCAAACAGCAGCGCTCTATTCTGTTTCCTTCTTTACCTCCTCTTGTTTCCTTCTTTACCTCCTCTTCTCCATTAAACTAAATTTTCATGTGTCCTCTCTCTTTCCCTCCTCATCATATTGGTTCATTCCTTCAATGCTCTGAAACCAAATAATGTTTGTACAACAGAGACCTTCTGTGTTTTAACCCTCCAAACAGTGACTGACTCAGAGAAGTTAGATATTGTGACAAAGCCTGGGGGTGAATGATCGGGGAAGCTGGGGATATAGTTTTAAGTAGACAGGCTTCTTAGCTTTTTTCAAATAGCTTGATAAAGATGGCTGTTGGGTTTTTTTGTTTATTTGTTTTTGGTGTTGTTGTTTTTTTGAAAGTGTATAAGGCTGACTTCAGCACCAAGAAAACCTTTGATTTGGGAAGACAAGACAAAATAAAACATGATATGGAAGGGAAGGGAAGGGAAGGGGAGGGGAGGGGAGAGTGGGGGAAAGGGGAGCAAGTTTAGCTATAAGCCAGGCAATTGATAAGTGCTGTTTGTTATATATTTAATCAATCTCAAATCCCTATATAGTGCACCTACCCCCCCCCCCACCACCACCATTTTATAGGTGATATTCCTGAGAATTAGAGGCATAAGGTAATTTAGCCAAGGTCACTACGTGGTACAGATAAAATTAAAAACCATCTATTGGCTGCCAAGTTCATTCACTTCCCTTGGCCCAAGCTGCCTCAGGCTTGGCATATTCTGCCCCATTATTCTGCCAGATAATTTCTTTATTTGTTTTAAAGGGAATTTTTCTGAGACCTCCTTCTTGGACATAAAACCTTCCTAAGTGTTACCTTTCCTTATGCATCTAAAATCTCTAATTCCTTTTCCTCACGGTCTAATGCAGAGCACCAACATATTAAAAGTATGTTTTGACCAGTCCTCCACTCTCCTCTTGACTAATGTCAATATTTCAAACATTGCCTCATTTAAGAAAACAAGGGTTCCTTGTCTGCAATATGTTCAGATGAGTTTATAAACAGGTGGAATTCTCTCAAGAAAGAACAAGAGAAATATTCGGGGAAAGCCCTTGAGTGAAGCTGCAGGTCATTAGCAGCATGACATGCAAGATTTCACATTGATCTTGGCCTCCTCTGACATTAATGCAAATACTCCGTCTGGCCCCGAGGGTGGAGGAGTGAGAAGGCAGCCATGTGACATGATGGATATTGGCAGGTTTGCATTGGGGGTGAGGAGTGGAGATTAAGGAGGCAGAAGCAGGGCAATAAATGCAGCCTGTGGGCTCTCTCCTCCTCTTCACCCCTAAGTCCCCCATTCCGTGCCATGAGCAAATCTAGAGCTACATAAGGAACTGAACTTGGCTTTGTTTTTGTTTTTATCTGTCACATCCAACTAGACTGTACATTTAAGGTGGCATATAGATTCAAGAAAAACAGCTCAGAGCAACCAGAATACGGAGGAGGCAGCACCAAGCAGTGGAGGAACAACAGGGCGGAGCGCACATCTTTGCCATCTTGGTGTGGTTGTACACGTGTGTGAGATGAAGGATTGAACACCATCATCTCTAAAGTCTTGTCCAAGTCCAACATTTCTTTTCACTCTCGTTCTTACCATCCCCCCATTTTAGAGACAATGAGATATCCGGGGCTAATTTCAAGTGAATAGCCATCTTCCCACACCTTGTGGAAACAGCTGGAGGCATTTCTCTTGCCAGTAATTTTTACTGTTGACTCTCTCTTACTTCACAACCTCAGCCAAGCTCAGGGAAGCCTTAGTTCAGGAGGGGTTAAAATGAGCGTCTTGTGAGAAACAAGTGCTGTGCTAAGCACTTCAACACACATGATCTCTTTTAATCCTTGTAGAAGCTACATAATAATTATTATTTTCTCCATTTTAGAGATAAGAAGATTGAGGCTCAGGCATATTAATTGAGCGCCCAAGGCCAACAGCAAGCAAGTCTGAGCTGAGATTTGAACTTGATGTTCTGACCCAGGACAACTGCTCTGAGCCTGTGAACTTCCATTTCTGCTTCTGCAAATCCCCCCCAACATATACACACAACACACCCATGCCCACCAGATGAGGTATATGCAAAAGGTATATGAAGAAGTGAGTTTGGGGAATGCACTGGCAGCCTATTCCAAGTTCTGTTGAAGAGAGGAAACTTATAGGACATGAGAGTTGGCTGCAAAACTGGCAAAACCAAGTTCAAGTGCCTGCTGAGGAAGTATCGGAGCCACAGTATGGCAAGAGAGCCATGGGCAGCTTTGTATTTGAGGATATGGCTCTCTGGGCCCTCCATGGCATGGATTCTGGGGAAGTTGGATTCCCATGAAGCCCTGGGACTTTGTTCATGTTCTCCAGCAGTGTTCTGAGCTGACACAGAAGTCAGGCTATGGTGGAAAGAACAGGACTTTGAGCACCTGGTTCTATACTTGTCAGAAATATAGTTGAGAGCATTCTAATATCAAATTAATTAAATGATATTACATGATCTCTGAAATTTCTCCAATGCTAGGATTTCATGAGAAAAAAAATATGTCTTTACATTGCTATAACTTTGCACAGTGGAGAAGGGGATGATGAGAACAATAATAGTGATAACCGTTTATTGAACTCTTACTATCTGCCAAGCACTCCTATCTCTGATTATTAGATGTTGTAACCCATTGGACAAAGACAATGGCAAGAGGTAGAACAAGGACAGCAATTAATTAATTAAGGAAGTAGGAATTTAATTTGAGTGGAGTCCAAGGGCAATTGTAAATCATTCTGGCAGGTTGCACCGATTTGTCTTGCCCTTCAACAATTCAAAGAAAATTTTAGACAAAGGAAGCTTCATGAGGCCTCCCCATCACTGCCAGTGTTCCTGGCAGCATCCACACCCACCAGCCTGCAGGAGAAAACACAGTGGAATTGTTTTAAAGATGATGCCTCTGATAGCGATCCTGACATGAGGGGCAGGTGTGACCATTCCTGAACTCTCAGAGCATGTAGTGACAATCATAGCAGTAATTACTATTTGTAAAAACACCATCATCTGTACTTTCTCCCTTCATTGTTTGCATCATTGAATGTGGTGCTAGCGTACCACTTGCCTACTTGCCCTCCTTGGACTCCTCTCCAAGTGGTTCTCCAACTGAACCACAAGTTCCTCAAGGCCAAAGCCCTGTGCACCTCAAGAGCAGTCGGCTTACTGATAAGCACACAGGAAGTGATCAGCAAATTCCATGGAAGGGAGTGGAAAATCAATCCTGAAGTGGATTCAGCAACCACTCCTATCCAGTGTATGTGTGAAAACTATCTTTTGTTGGGATGGCAGCAGCAACACGTAATAGCCACCCTGGTCGGCCATCTCCAGAAAAATCTCCTCTAGCCCTAGTGAGTGCCTACACAGTGTTCCCTTGATGCTCTGCTTCAACAGATCCTTGCAGTTCTCTTCAGGCTTCTCTTTTTGTTGAACCCCTTAAACCTTTTAGGGGTCTTGCTGTTTGTCCATCACTTTTCACATGCTTCAGTCCTATAAAATTTCACTGTGGTAGCTATCCCAAAGATTCTCAAACTTAAGCAAATCTAAGAATCGCCAGGTTCTACCCTTGGGTATTCTGTTCTGGAATAGAATCAGGAATCTACCATTTTAATAATCCCACCAGGTTATTTCTGATGCAGGTGGTCCATGAATCACCCTTTGAGAAACACTGGCTATCTCAAAGAAATTACAGGATAGGACCTTAGTCTAATGATTAAGTATTATTATGATTCCTAGGAGCCGGAATCCTGAATGTCCTTTACCCTTGGAGTCCTAGAATTCTGCTAGCTTTTCAGGAATCCAGTGATTCAACCAAAATATTTTCTCAGAGCCCAGCTGGCATGGCTCAGTGGTTGAGTGTTGACCTATGAAACAGGAGATCATGGTTGATTCCCGCTCAGGGCACATGCCCAGGTTGCGGGCTAGATCCCCAGTGAGGGGCATGCAGGAGACAGCCGATCAATGAATCTCTCTCATCATTGAGGTTTCTATCTCTCTCTCCCTCTCCCTTCCTCTCTGAAATCAATAAAAATAAAAATAAAAATTTTCTTAGAGAAAATACCATTAAAAATCCTGGGTTCCGTCAAAAAGTTGTCCATGTGCCTAAATACCAGACTGAGAGGGAGTGAAGCCATAGAATCAATGGAAAAGCAATCACTATAGGAGGACAGTGAGGACAAAAGACAGGTTTCAGTTCACAAAGAAGGGATGCTACCATTCTTGACAGCACAAAGGGCCAATAAGTTGCTCATGTGTTTTGCTTTGGTTAAAGCTCTCAGGCCTTCTGTGGCCACATCATTAACTTAAAGCAGCAATAGTCCTTGTTACCAGCACTTACTACGTGGAGTGTGAGGGTGATCCTTAAGCAAAATAAGTTAGGATGGTCTATACATTTACCCTTTCCTTTGGTTATTTTATCTCCATTTTATCGTACAGCCTTCCACTGATCCACTTATCAACTTTCTTCCGACTCTTTCCTTTCCACCAGATGAACCTACTTTCCAAAAAGCATGTGTACATTTAAGGTCAAGTAATTCATACAGCTTAAAACATCACCTCTCCCACAGTTATTTAGATCTAAATATGAATAGATTAAAGTTATCTATACTGAGTAATGTAATTACAAACCATCAGGCAACCATGAGAATTATAATTTTGTAAGATATAATTTTGCAAGCAATAGGAATTTCTAGTATTTCTTTGCACGGATATGAGACCAACCTTGATAAGCAAATTGCATGAGACATTTGAAACCATCCAAGCTGAGTTTTAAGCTGGCCTAGAAGTCCAGCAAAGGCAAAGTTGGTTACATAATTTATTGTGAGGGTATCCACTCTCTCTGGCCCCCACAGTACCCAAGTCTGCATTTATCTAGCATTTCTCACACCATTTGCACTGATCTTTTATGTTTCAGTTTCTCCTCCATTCCCCACCAGAGTGTGGAAAACTCACAAAACAAGTCTGAGCAAGGTGGCCTCATAAGACATCCCTCCACTGTGTATCCTGCCTCAATAACAATAATTCAGCATCGCTCCACAGGCAAAAAATGCTTCTGTGGATCCCCCAGCTCCCCAGTCCAAGAGATTGTGAAATCCCAATGCGGTCCAAGAACAAAGAAAGCTGTTTTGAAAAACAGGCCTACACCCAGTAGACTGACTTGCTGACCCTGGTCCTGGCTATAGATCTGGAAACAGTTTCATAGCCCTGAGGTCTGAACTACAGGCACATCTGGCTTTGGTTTTATCACCAGTACCATATGCCAAGGGACACAGGAGGAGTCTTGCCCACCTTTGTGTAGGGCAATATCCATGCAGATCCTGTGGACCCTGAAGTAGCCAGTGAAGCACCTCCTGCTCCTCTCAGTCATGGTCCATGGGCCCGGGGAGGGCACTGATTTAAACAACTGTTCACAGATGAGAGAGTCTCTGTGGAAGTCCAGGAGTCCATGAAGAGTTTCACCTGAAGAGAACTGCAACCATAGGAACAACAACAGCAGCAAAAAAAAAGATTAGACCCATTGAAGAGAGCAAGAGGAATAGCTTGACTTTACCCACATTACCCCTCCCCAAAGATGGCACAGCCCACTCCCAAGGAAGCTCTTCTCAGCCATTATTTCACACCCCCTCCTCAGGGGAAGTCAGATGTGTGAGTGAGCACCCAGCTTCCCCAGCTGTGCGAGACACTTCCAAAGACCTCAGTTCTCTCGTGCCTCATCCAGAGTGCTGAGTCATAAGTTGCACAACTGGAAGTCAAAGGGGAGGTGGGAGAACAGTTTCCAGGGCTCAAAACAGAGCATATCAACAGGGTGTAGATCCTATTAACTGCATCTTGGCCCCCATGTGCCACTGTGGCTGCCTCCCTGGGATGCCCAACTGGCCCACAGGCAACCTCAGCACTCTGCACACCTCACCCCCACACACTCTGCAGCCAGCTCCGTGTGTGAGTTCCCAATGACAGTGAGAGTGAGCTTTCACACATAGCTAGGGAGCACACACAGAAAATTGGTCCAAATTTCAGGCCTGGAAGAAACCACAAACTTGAGCATTCAGCACTGCCTAGGGAAAGCAAAAGGGAGGTTGTCAGCACTTGGCCTAGCTTTGCAGGATAAAGAGAATGCATACAAGTTTCAAAATTCTGCCACAAGAGGGATAAAAAAGTGTGGAGCAGACATACCCATATATAAGGTCTCAATTCAAGTGTACAATTAAATGATTTTTTATGTTTATGAAAATATGCAACCATTAATAAAACCCAGTTTTAGAAAAAGTGATCCCTCTAAAAATATCCAGTATCCATTTGCAGTCACATCCTCTTCCCATCCCCAAACTCAGGCAATCGCTAATCTGTGTCTATAGGTTTGCTTTCTGAACGTGTCATATATAGAATGTTCATGGAATCATACAACATGGTGTTTTTTTTCCGTATGGCTTCTTTCACTTAACATAATGGTTTGAGGCTCATCCATGTTATAGCATGCATCACCAGCCCATTCCTTTTTATTGCTAAGTAGCATTTTATTATATGTATATGCCATGTTTTGTTTACCCAATAAGTTAATGGCCATTTAGATGATTTCCACCTTTGTTTATTATGAATAATGCTGCAATGAACACTCACCTACAAGTCTTTGTATAAGCATATGCTTTCATTCCTTTTGGGGAGATTCCTAGTAGTAGAATGATTGGATCATACAGTAAATTTGTACTAAGCTTTTTGAAAAACTGCCAAACTGTTTTCCAAAGAGTTGTATCATTTTACATTCCCCCAACAAAGTATGATGATTCCAGTTTCTCTGCCTCCTCACCAACATTTGTTATTGTTTGTCCTTTTTATTACAGCAATTCTAGTACATGTAAAATGATATCTCGCCCTGAATGGTTTGGCTCAGTGGATGGAGCATCGGCCTGAGGACTGAAGGGTCCCGGGTTTGATTCCAGTCAAGGGCATGTACCTTGGTTGCGGGCACATCCCCAGTAGGGGGTGTGCAGGAGGCAGCTGATCGATGTTTCTCTTTCATCGATGTTTCTAACTCTCCATCCCTCTCCCTTCCTCTCTGTAAAAAATCAATAAAATATATATTTTTTTTAAAATGGTATCTTACTGTGATTTTAACTCACCTGTGACAATGACCAAGGCTTTTGAGCATGTTTTCATGTGCTTATTATCAACTCCTTTGTTCATTGGGTTTTTTGATATATTCTTAATATAAAATCATTGAATTTCAGAAGTACAAAAACACTTCAAAATTATATGATCTAACCTCTTTTGATATAAAATAAGTGAAGACTGGAGGTACAGAGTGCTTTGCTCAATGCACAAAAGCAAACTTATGGCAAACTGGGATTCTAATTTCCGAATTCTGAATTTAGCTGAAATTGAATTACATGTTTCCCCATACCTCATTTTCCAAGCAATAATTAACTTATGCTCTAATAAAGTTATTAGTAAAAAGAGACAAATGGATAGTCAAAATTATAGACTCCTTGGGAACAAGTCATGTCTTATCCAACCTTGTGACTCTCTTTGTACTTACCACAGTCTCTTACCCACTGTAGGTGCATAATGAATGGCTGTTGAAAGGAATAAAATGGAAAAGCATTAATGAAAATTCAGTCCAGTCAGAATTATATCAAAATCAAATACAATTATAGTCCTTGAATATATTGAGCATATCTGGATTTCATATTAATTATATTTTATGACCAAGAAAATGTTTTTAAGTACTATGGACATGGCCCTGGGCAGGTAGCTCCGTTGGTTAGAGCATCGCCCAATATGCCAAGGTTGCAGGTTCAATCCCCAGTCAGGGCACATACAAGAAGCAACCAATGAAAGCATAAATGAATGGAACAACAAACCAATGTTCCTCTCTCTTCCTCTCTCTTACTCTATCTCTAACAGCAATCAATCAATCAATACTGTGGAGACAATAGTTATTGAGCCATTTACCCAAAATGGTATATACTTTGAGCATCTGCCTCTGAATGATTCCAGGAAAAATTCCTTTCCTGGAATGTTTTAAAAATAAAGATGCCGAGGGCTCACTCCCTCTAAACTTACTGAATCAGAACCTCTGAATGTAAGACCTGAAAATCTGTTTTTCAAAAGCCTTCTAGAAATTCTTGGGCACCAAAAGAAAAGAAAAATGAGAATTTTAACACAACAGATGGTCGTGTAACACACTTGGGGACTGTTTGCTTGAAGGCATTAGGCAGAGCATTAGGACTGGTGACTTAGAAGAGTTGCTGGTACTGGAAAACTAAAAGAATTCCTAACTACTGCGTGACGTGACATAACCTCACAAATTGCCAGTGGTGTACATGGAAGCCTTGAAAAGGTTCTGGTCACTAATTGGTACTTGACTTTACAAAAATGATTAAGGAACAAAACACTCCTTAATTGAGAAGGGAACGAATGGAAAGTGCTTGAAGGGCTCTCTGCTCCATCTCACAGTGCTGCCAGTGTCTCTGCTCCAGTTGTTTGGAACATGAGAACTTACAGGCAAAACCAACTTGGATATGTTTGCATTTGCTTGTGTTAGACTGAAGAGCTTTGTACCACAACCATATCTAAGCAGTCAGGTGAAATGTTCACCTCCAGCACATAACTAGGCAGAAAAGAAAAATGCAAAGGACTAAAGATGAACTGAAGCAAAGGTTCACAGAAGGTGGATAAACAAGACTGGCTGGATTTCTAGCCTTCAGCTTGGCACTCCTCAGCCCACCTCCGGTGTCAATATTGCTAATGGGGCATTTATGGGAATGTAATTGATGATTCCTATTCAAGCGTGCTCCAACTAGAATGAACTGCCTTCTCACTGGAACGCTTTTCCCACGGTCTTTCTCATGGCTGCTACCCTGACTAAAAATAACTCTATCTTTCTTCTGCCCCAACCACTTTCTCCCATATTTCCTCTTCTTCAAGCATGGAGCAGATTGTATTTTCCAAAAATGGACACAAAAATATTCCCCATCCTATGTGCTCTTGTACAATATGACTTTGCCACTTGCCTATCAGAGGTGGAGTCTATTTCTCAACCTTCTCTTGAACTTTGATAGATGCTGAGATTGACTTGACCCAAAGAATACTTCAAAAATGACTGCACAACTGCCAGGATTTCCATGAACTATTCTGACAACTTTTGCTTTGTGATGTGTAGAAGCCAGGCACCACATAAAAGTGTGCCTAGCATTTTGTGAGAAGCCCAAGCCACCTGGAGAGGCCCTGGAGGATGAGGCATCACGTGGCAAGAGAAAGAGGCCACGGCCACCGAGATACCAGATATGTGAGTGCAGGAACCATCTGGGAAGTAGACCCTGCCTGGTGACATGTGTGTCAGAGACGCCAGCCCAGTCAAACCCATCCCACCTTCCTGACCCACAAAATCAAGAACGAAGCAAAACAGTTGTTTTAAGGCACTAAGTTTTAGGGTGACTATAGAGGAAAGGAGAGACCAATATGCCACCCAAGAATGTGCTATTTGGCATAAAGATTATTTTGAGCTGATTCTTTCTGAGAAACAGCAGACACTAAAGACGCTTTGAAAAGAGAATAGAAGTTACCCTGTTGTAAGAGAAAGTTAATTATTATAAAGGAAATATACATTTGTCTCCCTCTCTGTACCAAAAAGAGAAGATAACTCTAAATCACAAGAGAAGGCACCCACTTAAATCTCCATAAGAACCCTTACCCTTGTTTACTGTGCTTTTCCTGATAACCCCTCATAACTGGCCTCTGCTCCTCCCAACATTTTTTTGTCTGTAACTGAAGATGGTATTTAAGTTGCTGGCTAGGGCCACCTCAGGGACTTACTTAGTTTCTCTGGTTATCTCCCATGCACATGTGAGGCACATGTGTTAATAAATGTCTGTTTGTTTTTCTTTTGTTAATCTGCCTTTATTACAGGGGGTCTCAGCCAAGAACGAAGAAGGGTTAGAAGAAAAATTACTTTTCCTCCCCTACAACAGTAATAGATAGCTAGAACAAAATGCTTAACACTAAATTATTTAAAATATATTTATTTTCTATCTTCACACACACACACACACACACACACACACACACACACACTAGAATGTGAGTTCCAATCGAGTTCTGTCTTATTTATCACTGCCTGATCAGTGCCTGGAATAAAGTAGGTGTTCAATAAATATTTGTTACATTATTATTGAATGCATTTCCTCCCCGGAGGCTCAGAAGGCAACTAATAATATCCTCTGGCTGATACTCTGCCTGTGCCAGTTCTTCCGTCATTTCTATTAAAGACATTCATCTTTGTGAGGAAATACATTTCATGCAAAGTCCAGAAAACAGATTGGCCATGGAGCGTCGCCACACTCATCAACTGCAGTTGTCAAAAGCAGACCAAGCCTTTCCTCTGAGGCCACCAGGATTTAATCTTGTCAAGCTCCTGAGATCCTACCACAGTCAAAATGTAAAGAAACCAGTATTTCCTCTCTGGTCACTGCAATGGCTGATGTGGGGCTTTACAAAGGGAATGAACTTAGTGTATTAACTGGAGAGGGAGCATGGCTTTCAAGGATAAGGGAAGACCTGTATCAGAAATGCCAGCAAGAGCTGGGGGTTAACAACTTGTTGTTGTTGTTGTTGTTGTTGATTACAAGGTCCTCAGAGCCCTTCACTGATAGAGGATTTAACTGTGCCAGCATAGTATGATTTTTCTCTGTTGAAATGCTGAAATTGCATTCTGCTCATTTCTTCCTTTGTATGTCATGAAAACCTTGAGAACTCCTGTGGTTTTGTATCTTCTAGCAAATTAAGTGTTAAAGTCATCCTAACTGTTTGCAAACCTACAACTGGAACCTTTCCTACAAAGCATATTTATATACCAAATAGGTTATTTTCTGAAACAATTTCTATGCTTCCATAAGGAATCAGTAGTGATAGCCACATAGTTTTTCCACTCCTTTTGATTGTCCATGAAATAGCTAACAACATTAAATGGCAAGCTTAATTTACCATCTCCATTGCTTCACCAAAAACGAAGTCGGTTTCTTCCTAAATATCAGGAGTTCATTTTCCCCAGCACAGGATGACAAGCAATTACAGTCCTCAGAGACAGCTGTTCCAGGCTCCACACAGATGTCATGGGTAGATGAAGGTACATGTCTTGTATACAGCCATTAGCCCTAGAAAGAAAGATTGATAGTGGCCATGAGAATGTTAGCAAGCCTTTGTTTTCCCTTTTCTGTTTTACAGAAGGTTTTATTCCTGCTTCACCTTTCCCCTATAGAGCATGGTACACACATTTGGCATTTGGTGTTTTGTCAAGAATTTTTCAGATTTTCCTTATATAAATGCTATGCACCTATTCTCATAATTCTCTGTAAAATTTGCAGCATTCTAATAGAACATTTAGTCTTTATATTGTACACCCATTGATGGAGATTCACGTTATGACCATGTTAAAATTCCCTACCCCAATATCTTGTAACTGCATTCATGAGTCTTTTGAGCTCCATGTCTCAGTTTTAAAACACACCACTCTCAACACAGAGTGCAAACCGTCATACATAATTTAATGAGTCGAATCACACCCTTTGCCAATGTCAGCATGGCAGCATCTTCCCCACTGCACCTGCCATGAGCAATGCCAGCAACCTGCACATTCCTCCTTAGTTCCCAGCTGGAGGTGCAAAGGGAGATTTTGTGGTTGTGCCTCTGTAGAATGAAACTATTAAAGGGTTACATACCGGAGCTGTTTCTGATTGCAGAACATTTCCTGGGTCATTCACAAGAAATTCTGACCTTCGCTTGATCACAGTTTTGAAAATTACTCTTTTCTTCCCCTAAAGTCATATCATGATGCCATTATTATTAAAATCACGATGAAATTACAAGAACAAAGCAAGGCTAAGAGAACATTAGAATCAATAGTGTGCTCATCCTATATAATAAAAGGCTAATAGGCAAATTGTCCCCTCTGGAGTTCGACTGACTGGGAGTTCGACCGCTCGCTATGACATGCACTGACCACCAGGGGGCGGTGCAGAAGGAAAGCCCCAGCCTGCAGCCAGGGGAAGGAAGGTCCCGATTGGCCCTTATCGCCGGCCAGGCCTAGGGACCCTACCCGTGAACAATTTCGTTTTTTATAATAGCCCTAGTTTTTTATAACAGCCCTGCACCCACTATACAGGATCTACAAGCTTGCTCACCTTGAGAGCAGAACTTGACAACTACATTTCTATGAAATGGGAACCAGTTTTCAACTCGCATCTAGAAGGCACAGAAGTTCTACCAAAATAGGAAACATTTAAATGGCATCTCTCCCTGCCTCAAAGGTGTCAAATAAGAGAGGTTAAACATCCTGTCAACAGTGCACTCTGTGCAAGATCCAGAGAGCTGCAGAGCCACAGGGAAGAAGACCTTCCAGGGAGACTGCAAGCTACAGGGGCTTACAAGCAGCACTGCAGAGGAGCACAGCTCCTGATTCCAGAACACAGCACCAACAGCTTAAACATGGAAGGGAAGAGTATTAATCCCTCACAGTCAGATCCTTAGAACCTAAACATTTAAGGAACCCAAACTAGTTCAGAACAGAGAATATTCCTTTAATTATACCTGATTACATGGTTTTACCAATTTCTACAAACGGGGCATTGGAAATTAATATCATACCTCCAATTGTTATCATTCAATGTGTATGTAATATAATAACATAATTTTCACTCCTTTACGTGGTTACATTCATTCTCGGACAATCCTTTTAACTATCTTCCTAAAGTCATGAGTTTTTAAATCCCTCCAGATATCTGATGTTCAAGGTGAGAAGACTATATAAATAATATCTCTTATAGATTGCAGTCCTTACAAGTATTTATATCTACCAAAACATTGCTATATCTCACTTGTAATACTGGCATGGTTTATGAGTCATTGGTGCCAGTTTAGCTTGCATCCTATCTAATAAAGAGGGAATATTCTAATTGACCCTCATGCCATCGCAAAGATGTCAGCGCCCACAGCCAATAAGGAGGGAATATGCTAATTGACTGCCATGCCCTCAAAGATGGCGGCACCCACAGCCACAAGATGGCAGCGCCCAGTCCCCTCAGCCCCCCAGCCGCCCAGGGCCCCCTGAGGCTCAGGTAACCAGGGCCGGCCGAGGCTTGCACTGCCAGCAGTGGCAGCAGCAGAGGTGTGATGGAGGCATCACCTTCCCCTGATCGCGGGGTCACCTCCCACCCCTGAGGGTTCCCAGACTGTGAGAGGGGCCAGGCCGGGCTGAGGGGACCCCCACCTCCAGTGCATGAATTTTCATGCACCAGGCCTCTAGTAAATCTATAAAAGATTAAAGATCATAGAATGCAAATTATTGTCTACTCCCCTCTCAATGCACAAGTCCAGTTGAAACATTATTCATTTACCCATCAGATGCACTAAGAGGCAGATGCCATCTAGTGTTTGATAGGCTAAAGTGCATCCCAATTATACTCTGAGTCCAGTCCCATGTTAGTATTATCCAGATATAGGCATATCAAAAGGTACTGTGATGTATTACATGCAAAGAATATTCAGCACATTGTGGTGCTAGCTTTTCCATTAACTAATTGGATTATGTTGGTCAAGACCCCTCTGTGTCTTGAATTAGTTACTCTCCACTGCCTCTTTTAAGCAACAGACGGATTACAAAAAATATAACCTTTGTACATTGAAATCTTGATACACTGCAGACCCAAACCCCAGGACACGATACACACTTTCTGGAGCTAACCTGTGAGGTATGTTGCCTCCACTCTGTAAAGCAGAATGTTTTCTGTATTATACAGTACAGACATAAACTTGAGACATGCGGACACATTAGATCACTCTAGGCAATGATTTATCATCAGATATAGTGAGGAAGAAAAGAAGTAAAAACAGGGTGACCATAACTCTTGGTGATTTTTTTAAAAACTTCTAACATTCACTATTATAGGCATTCTAACTGCTTAAACTTTTGTCTGATAGTTGAGATAAATATTCTTCAGTCTTATTTACTAGAGGGGTCTGTAAAATTTCTTTTTAACTAGATCACATGACAACTAAAATCTTTCCCACAAAAAAAAAACTGAATGGAAAATACAGCAAAATCTGACACCTGCTAAATCTTCTTTCTCACCCTTTGATTCTTAAGATCATGTTCAGCTCTCCTTGAACAAATTTGGTCACCTAGAAGGTGGTCAGACCTCTGACCGGTGGTTTGTGAAGATAGACAGAGTATCATACCCAGGAAATCTGTCTATGGCTTGAAAGACTTGCAATGGATCTGGCCTGCCTGGTGGACAGATATCCAACCTGCTACTCAGTACATAGGATTTGGACGAACAGCATCTGAGACACTGATCTTCAGAAGTATGAACACAGATTTGTCCCATGTGTACTAACTCTACAAAATGGGATTAATCCTTTGCATTAACAATGTGCATTGTCTATACACCCACAGAGGATACTTTGTTCCTTATGTGCTTTTTCTCCCTTTCAGTGCTTTCTTGACTGGAAATCATTCCTAGTAACTTGAAACAACTCAAGACAAGCTCTTCAGCCTGACCACAAGCCAAGCTTATCTTGATGTAGCATGAGCTTCTCTGTCTGCCAGGGCCATCCCACATGTCAATTAAGGAAAGCTGCTTATTATGGGGTTTTCCATCCTTATCTACCTTGTGGGGAGGCCAATCCCTTTAGGTAACTGAAGCAGGTTCTGTCATCTCTGCAGGCTTAAGAGCTGCTAAGCAGTTACCTCTCCCCACTTCCTCACTCTGAATTTTTCTGTTGTCAATCATCAGCTTTTCTCCAAGATCATGCTTCAGATCCAATTCCTCCATGTCATTCCATCTAGGACCAATTATGTCTCTTCAAGAATGAGTGACATTTTCAACCCTTTGAAATGATTTAGGGACCAAATGGACTGCATGACAAAGGGGCCCAAGTTCCTTCCTTCTCCCATTTTCTGTGACTCTCCCTGAAAACCAGGGTCTGTGCGTTCCAACAGACTTGTGAATTTTTTGTGAAAAGCCATCATAGACTGTACTCTATACAATAAATGCCTTTGTGTCCTGGACACCAATTATTAAATCACTCTTCTGGCTATTTTTTCAAGCTAAATAGTCAAAATACTTTTTATTCACATTTCTCTGTCTATTATATTTTTTCTGCTTTCTTTTAGGTCTTCCTATGTCCTGTCATTTTATTGTGTGGATTCTCCAGATACACTTGGACGCCAACTGAAAATGAGATTTGTCACTTGCAAATATTTCACTCCTGCACATCATATGCATGTTATAGTAACAGTGTCATCCTTCCTTTGCTAACCTTCACAGAAATTTGCTGATGCCAGAAAAGCTCATAGTCCATTATGACTTTTCAATTCTATCTTGCTCCACTTAGTCATTGTCCTGAATGTTTTTTGGTCTTACTATATGATGGAAATTGCCACACTCATTCTCATGGCATTCGTACCAATATGAACAGGGAGTGGGTGGCCTCTGACCTGGTACCTGGGATAGTGTCAAGGACAGAGAGTAGCAGAGAGAACTCTTTTTTGTGATTTTTTTTTTTGTCATTTGTGATTTTGTGATTTCAATGATCTAAAGGGTGGTTTTATTAGAAAGGCTAATGGGATAATCTACACTAATAAAAGAGAAACATGGTAATTAGCGTACGACCACTACCCTTTTCATTGGCTAATCAGTGAGTATATGCAAATTAACTGACAAACAAGATGGCGGCCGGCAGCCATGCACTGAAGCGAACAGGGAGGCTTGCTTGCTCCAGTGACTGGCGGACTCCAACGTTCCCCGCCTGCCACTGCAGGCCTCCGACCTGGCAGTTTGAAACATTGTAACAAATATAGAAGCTAAACAAAACCCCAGAAACCAGCTTTCAGCCACCGGGATCTCAGAGCTGGAATTATACATTGTTTCGATTATAGAACGCAAACAAACCAGATACCTGCTTTCAGCAGTGGAAGCCTCAGAGCTAGAGCCAGAGCTACAGCTGGCCCAGAATAAAAAAAAAAAAAAAGAAAAAAAGGA
>NW_005871286.1:561924-609908 GCF_000147115.1 Myotis lucifugus | reverse complement strand
GCCCTGAGTGTGACAGTGGCGGCGCCCAACCCCCTGATTGGCCCTGCTCTGTGGGTGATAGAGGGCAGCGCCCCAACCCACTGATCCGCCCTGCTCTGTGTGTGACAGGGGGCAGTGCCCTAACTCCCCTATCGGCCCTACTCTGTGAGTGACAGGGGGGAGCTCCCCAACCCCCGATGGGCCCTGCTCTGTGCATGACAGGGTACGGAGCCCCAACCCCCCTAATGGGCCCTGCTCTGTGTGTGACAGGGGGTGGCGCCGCAACCTCCCCATTGACCCTGCCTTGAGTGTGACAGGGGGCGGTGCCCCAACCCCCCAATAGGCCCTACCCTGAGCGTGACTGAGGGTGGCATCGCAACCTCCCAATCCGCCCTGCTCTGTGCATGACAGGGGGCGGCGCCCCAACTCCCCAATCAGCCCTGCTCTGAGCCCGACCAGGGGCTGCACCTAGGGATTGGGCCTGCCCTCTGCCACCCAGGAGCAGGCCTAAGCCAGCAGGTCGTTATCTCCTGAGGGGTCCCAGACTGCGAGAGGGCACAGGCCGGGCTGAGGGACCCCCCCCTTCCCCGCCCCCCCGAGTGCACAAATTTTTGTGCACTGGGCCTCTAGTACTGTAATAATTTATAATTGTAGAAAATTTTGAAGGGCTTTCACATATATGATCCATCAATGTATGCTTAGCAAGGCAATATAGTATTATCCCCTTTTTTTAGAAAAATACAAAAACTGAGGTTTAAAGCACTTTGTGCTTTGCCTTTTGTCACACTATTGGTAGAAACGTAAGTCACATTAAAAATCCAGATTTTCTGACTCCCCATCTAGAATTTTTTTCTACACCACAGTTGAGTTTCTGGAACCCATTCAGGGATCTGCTACAAGGAAAGGAGGAGGCCAGGTGGATAGGACTTTATGCCTCAGCCCCTGCTTTGATCAAGGCAGGTCTACATTTATCTATTTTATAATTGGGTTTCTGTTCAATATTTAGTTGAAAAGATTTCTGCCTAGAACATGAGAGTAGTAGGGGCCATGACGGACAAATGGGTCCAAAGAAGAAAAAATAAGCTAAGACATGAGTGAATTAGGGATCACCAAGTGTGCAGCGAGAGACCTGTGGCATATTGTTTAACAGTGGCCCTGCTCAAGAGTAGGTGATCCCTCCTCAGAGAATAATAAAGGTGCAGCAGACATTATTCCTACTCGTTTGTTTTTTTAATCCTCATCCGAGGATATTTTTCCATTGATTTTTAGAGAGAGAAACACCAATGTGAGAGAGACACATCGATTATTTGCCTTCCACAGGTGCCCTGATTGGGGCCCGGGGATCAAGCCTGCAACTGAGGTATGTGCTGTTGACCAGAATAGAACCTGTGACCCTTTAGTCCACAGGTCGACGCTCTATCCACTGAACCAAACTGGCTAGGGCTGTTCCTACCTTTAATGAATATAAAATCCGCAGAGAAAAAAATGGGACAGCTGCATACGAAATGCTCAAAGTCACATATGACACGATTATGCTAACATACATACATAACAATGTTTCAAGACACTTTAGTGCCGGTGTGATGCTGCAGCAGCCATGGCAAAGCCCCATCCACCTTGCCCACTCTACCTTGTCCTCCTTCATGGAGTCCTTCTCCTTGTCCAAGGCCCCCAATTCTCATAAATTTCTATATTTTCTTAGTTAAAAAAAAGAAGGAGGAACCACTGTCATAAGCAAAGCCACAAGGGATGTAGCCATGATGCTTCATGTCTGTCCACATATAGGCATATAGGAAGTCCCTGGCACACCCCCACCATGCCTGGCCCTGGCACACCCCCACCATGCCTGGGAGCCCATGCAGATCTGTGGTGATTCACATGCCTGAGTTTCCTCCATGTCCCTGAGAGAGGTGCTGGCAATGTGTTTTTGTAAAATTTGCAAAGGTGAGATTTTTTTTTTGATAGCCACAATTATTTTGGCTATAGGATCTTTCCATTCTGACTTCACCAGACTTCCCTCATGGCAGGTGGCATTGGTGTGGCTGTAGGCATTATTGGGATCCAGCTAACAGAAAGCTGAGTAGATAAACATTTAATGTCAGTTAGTGGAATGTATTCATGTGGTTCACAGTTGTTTATATAGTTAAGTTATTCCTTGCTATCCTACTGTAGGAATGGCCTTCAGAAATACTTGTATAGCCCTGTGAGCCATACCATGAGGGACCAATCTAGAGGTCATATTGAGATATGCTTCTCTCAGCACCCAGAACTGAAGTATGTGGAAAATAAAGAAGAAAAAAATAGCTTTGAATTGTATGGAACCAAAACTAGTCTGAAGAAAATTCTTCCAATCATCAAATGGGCAAAATCCTGAAGAAAATTCTTCCAATCGTCAAATGGACAAAATTCTAAGTAGTTTCCGGAAATACTTTAATAATTCAGAGTGGATAATTATAGAAGAACCATATCTTTTTCTGGTAATTATGTGAAATTGAATTTATCATATCTTTTTCTGGGAATTATGTGAAATTGAATTTATTAGAGTCCCATGTTTGAAGGCCACAAGTCTGGGAAAAATACTGCACAGCAGTATGTCTGTGTGTGGTCATATTTAAGCACCCCAACTACCAAACAATCAACCATGTTAAATGAAACACTGAATTATCTTCATATTGTCTTCATAGAAAGTGATATTACAAAATCATTTCACATGAAAAAGCAATAAGAAACTAATCATCCAAAAATGTAAAAAAGAAAAAAAAAGTTATTATAAAGATGAGGTAGGCAATTATAATTTAAAATATCATATTTTTGCAAATGATAATACTGTAGTATTGTCAGTTTTATTAAATTTTGTAATGTTTTAATTTCTCTTCTCATCCCAAATAAATAACATTTTTTGTTCTCATGTATTTTTTAATCTTTTATTATTTTTCTCTTAAAGAATTCCAAAATTGTATAAGCTTTGGTCTATGAATCCTAGATTTTCTCATTCGAGGAGTGACCGTTGAGGTGAATTATGCTAGGAAGACTTTGTACCACACAGCTATTCAATATAAACTTCTTAAATTCAGTAAAGATTAAATATTATATTTCCTTCCATGTCCAAACTTTCCATCTCCTTCAACATCACACTTAAAGCAAATCTGAAAGATTTTTCATAATTTATGCTATTGTCTCTTCTTCTAGAAAAAGATGAATTATGGTTATAATTTTTATTTTTACCACTGCTCTTTGTTCAGCCCCACAGATGATTTAAAAAGCACAATCATTATTGCAAAAAAATTCAGAATCATTGCCAAATGAAAATGATTCATTCTTTACCAAAAGAGAAAGAAATAATACACTATTGACAATAAAATCTATGTAAACATAAAAGTCTTGAATCCATTCCCCAAATATCTATTTTGCAAGACTATTCATGCTTTTCATTTAAGGAAGTAGTATTCATATATTTTAAGTTTAACATACATATAATTTACTAAATTTACATCAAATCTAATATAATGTATCTATAACATAGTATCTTAGTATGAAAGTCAGTATTTTAATGTAATTGTCCATTTATATTAAAAGCCTCTTATAAAAATCTTTCCCCTTCTGAAATACCTCTTTTTCCCTAGTGAGAATAATAGTCATAATTACAAAGGAGTAACATATGACAGATAATGTTCCCGTTTTAGAAAATTAGCTCTTTCTTAGCCTTGCAATTATACCCTTTTTATCTGACTTTGGTATTGGTGTCATATAGAATGAGGGTATCATTGGGCTTTTCAGGGTAAAGAGACACCTAGTAAAGAATTCACTAAGGCAGAATTGTTATATTAGCTAACACTGACACAACTCAAAGAACAACAAGATAACCACACCAAAGAAAATAGTTTAGTTTTTTTCAACTGAAGCAGTTTTTTAGAATTAAGCCATTTCTTTAAACTAAAATTAAGTTTTATATCACGGTATGCTGCTTTTTCTTCTGGTAAATATGTATATAGTGAGCCATTTCCAAATATTTTTTGATGTGTGTAAGCCTAGTACTATATCTAGTCTGTTCATCACATAGTTTAAAATTTAGCCTGAGACTCCTCTAACTAGTTTATCTAGAATGTTTGAATGGTTGATAATGATATAGTGAAATGAGCACTGGTCAGTGTGCCTGCACCCAGGCCTACCACTGCACAACCTCTCATAAGACCTTAATTTGTGCTTAAAGTGGGAATGGGAAGGGTGAGTTAAACCAGGTCTTTTTTTTTTTTTTTTTGAGGACTTACTTTTTTAAAATAAATACCCATCATCATGGATAAACCCATATTCTCTTTAATTCTCACAATAACCTTGAGAAGTAGTTATTATCTTCTCCATTTTATAAATGAGGAAACTTAGTCTCAGGGAAGGGGAAGAAAAGAGCTAGAAAATTCCCTTTTATTAAGACTACTACAGATTTGGCTTGTCATTGCACTTACTCCTTTACAAATAAGTCGACCAGATCTTTATCTTACCGAATAGTAAACGCGGTCACAGAAAGTTGATATCACATTGCTAATCAGTGGCAAACTGGGCTTTGAGTCAAGGTTGCCTTGACTACAGGCCTTGTGTTACTGCTCACTACTGATGCTTCTTTTTTTTCTTTTTTTAATTGTGGTCAGATCATTTAACATGAAATCTGCCTTCTTAAGAAATTTTTAAATGCACAATGCAGTCGTGTTAGCTATAGGCACAATGTTGTACACAGATCTCTGAAACTTCTCATTTTGCATAAATAAGACTTACGCTCATTGAACAGTGATTCCCCATACTCCCTCTCCCTGCCCTTGGCACTTATCATTCTACTCTCTGTTTCTGAGTTTCACTCTCTTAGAAACCTCATAGAACTGGAATCAGGCAGCGTTTGTCCATCTATAACTGGCTTATTTTACTTAGCATAATATTCATCCATATTATCACAAATGGTAGGATTTCCTTATTTTTAATGCTGAATAATATTTCACTATATGTATATGCCACATTTTCTTTATCTATTCATCTATTTATGGTCATATAAGTTATGTCTAGAGCTTGGCTATCGTATATAATATAAGGCTAATATGCAAATTGACCGAACGGCAGAACGACTGGTTGCTATGATGTGTACTGACCACCAGGGGGACAGATGCTCAAAGCAGGAGCTGCCCCCTGGTGTTCACTGCGCTCCCACAGGGTAAGTGCCGCTCAGCCAGAAACCTCTCCCACCTCTGCGGCAGCACTAAGGATGTTCGACTGATGGCTGGACATCCCCTGAGGGTTCCCGGACTGTGAGAAGGTGCAGGCCGGGCTAAGGGACCACCCCCCAGTGCACTAATCTCGTGCACTGAGCCTCTAGTTGTTAATAATGCTACAGTGAACATAGGAATACAAATATCTCTTCAAGATTCTGATTTCAATTGTTTTGGAGATATATACCCAGAAGTAGGATTGCTGAATTATATGGTAGTGCTATTTTTTAGTTTTTGAGGAACCTCCATATCATTTTCCATAGTGGCTGCACAATTTTGCATTCCCATCAACAGTATACAAGGTTCCAGTTTCTTCACATCCTCTCCAGCACTCACTATCTTTTGTGTTTCTTATATTAATCATCCTAAACAAGTTTGAGGTGATACTGTGGTTTTCATTTGCATATTCCTGATTATTAGGGATATTAAGTATCTTTTTGTAGACCTGTTGGCCATTTGTATGTCTCTTTGGATGCAAGTCTATTCAAGTCCTTTGCTCATTTTTTAATTAAATTACTTGGGATATTTTTTCTATTAAGTTATAAGAATTCCTTATATATTTTGGATAATAACCCCTTATAAGATATATGGTTTGAAAATATTTTCTCCTATTCCATGGTTTCATTTTCACTCTGTTGACTATTTCCTGTGCTATGCACAGCTTTTTCATTTGCTGTAGTCCCACATGTCTATGTTTTGTTTTGTTACGTTTCCTTTTGGTGTCATAACGGAGAGACCAATGTCATGAAGCTTTTCCACTGTGCTTTCTTCTAGATTTACAGTTTCAGGGTTTACATTTAAATATTTAATCCATTTTGAGTTGATTTTTGTGTGTGGTGACAGGTAAGAGTCCAATTTCATTCTTTTGGATGTGGATATCCACTTTTTCCAACACCATGTGCAGAAGAGACTATCCTTTCCCCACTGTGTCTTCTTTGGAGCCTTGTCAAAGATTAGTTGACTGTATGTACATGGGTTAATTTCTAGATTTTCTATTCAACACCTTTTCAGAATAAAAACTCTAAACAAATTAGGTATAAAAGGAATTCTTATAGGTATAAATACCAAATATGAAAAGTCCACAGCTAACATCATACTCGACAGGGAAGACCAGAATTTTCCTCTATGAAGAACAAGTCAAGGATGCCCACTCTTGCCATTTCTATTCAACACAGTACTGAAGTTCAAGCCAGAGAAATTAGGTAACAATAAATAAATAAATAACTAAATAAATAGTACCCAAATAGAAAAGAAAGAAGTAAAATTGTCCCAATTTGCAAATGATATGATTTTATATGTAGAAAACTCTAATAATGCAACAATAAAATAGAACTAATAAATTCAATAAAGTTGCAGGATACAAAATCAACATACAAAAATCAGTTGCATATTTATACCCTAACATTGAACTATATGAATAGAAAATCAAAAACAATTTCATTTACAGTGATATCAAAAGGAATAAAAAATACTTAGGAATAAACTTAACCAAGGGGGTGAAAGACTTGAAAGACTTTTAAACTTATATAAAACATTGATAAAGGAAGATAAAAATAAATGGAAAGGCATCCCATATTTATAGATCAGAAGATTTAATATCGTTAAAATGTCCACACTATCCATAGCATCTATATATTCAATGCAATCCCTACCAAAATCCCAATGGCATTTATCATAGAAATAGAAAGGGCAAACCTGAAATCCACATGGAACCACAAACGACATGGAGTGGCCAAAGGAATCTTGAGAAAGAAGAACAAAGCTGGAGTCACCACACTTCCTGGTTTCAAAATATATCACAAAGCTATAATAATTAAAATAGTATGCTACTGGCATAATGCCTGCTTTTTGAATCAATATTTCTCTCAGCTCTCTTCCAGTCAGATAAATGGACCAATGAGAGTGAGAGAATTGCTTAACCTTCACAGATATTTCAAAGTCACCGCCCCCCCCGCCCCCTGCCCAGAAAGTTCCAATTATACTTGTGAAGACACATTCCCCAGAGCATTTCCATCAGCTCAAAGGCAGTGTGGAAGACAGGAAATTACTTAGGCCCCCTATTTTATTTAAGTTCTGATGGTCCAGAAAATTTGTGGTTAACCTTTTTGAGGAAGAACTACAATATGAAATCTGTTTATAAGAATCATTAATCTCTGAAGATATTACTACCACAAATCTCAAAGAAGTGTTTTTAAACACATACTAGTAAACCTGGATTAAATGGAAAGTGAGTACATATTAACTGCAAAATGCTCTAATCAGCAGCCTCACTGAGTGAACTAACTCAGCTATACTACAAGTTATATCATTTCTAAATCAAGAAATGGCTACAGCTCCGGGGTGGAAACCAAGATGGTGTCATAGGTAAACACCTGAAATTGCTGCCTCGCACAACCACTTCAAAAATACAACTAAAAGACAAAACAGACATTATTCAGAACCACAGGAAGGCTGGCTGAGTGGAAATTCTACAACTAGAAGGAAAGAGAAAAGCACACTGAGACTCAGAGAAGGTGTGGAAGTAAAGTGCAGAAGTACAGAGGCGCATGTGGAAAGGGCTGGCAACTGAGGACGCGGTTATCTTTTTCAATCAGGAGAGAGTCTCAAGCTCCCAACGCTCTGAACTCCAGTTCCGGGTGAGTCCCTGGGGACCCAGACTCATACGGGCAGAAACTGGACTGTCTGACATCAGTCGGAACTTGAGGGCGACTTTCTCTCAGAGGTGCTTGCAGCGATTATGATTACCACGGGACATTGAGACCCGGGCTTCTTAGGGCAGGGCTGAGGATCAGCCATAGCTGTTTGCTCTACCCTGTTGATTCCCTGAGACCCTGCCCCACCCAAGCTGTGCACAGATGCTTTTGCATATGAATGGCCTGACCCTTTGCAATCTAAAATTACCTAACAAACTGCAGCTGGGTCAGAGAGACACAGAACATCCAAAAGAAGGCCCAAGGCCCCACAGCAGCTTGCATTGCTTCACAGCTGGGCCTCACCTGGGCACCTCCAAACCCCAAACAAAGAAGAGGAATCTGCAGAGCTCTTTGTAGCTCCTGCTGGGTAGCCTCAGGCAGAGGCTAAATTAGCACCTCTGGGACAACTTCAAGCGTACCAACATCCAAATTATGGGGGTGCCAGAAGAAGAGAGAGAGCAAGATATTGAAAACCTATTAGAAGAAATATGACAGAAAACTTCCCCTACCTGGTGAAAGACATAGACTTACAAGTCCCGGAAGTGCACAGAACCCCAAACAAAAGGAATCCAAGGAGGACCACACCAAGACACATCATAATTAAAATGCCAAGAGCAAAAGACAAAGAGAGAATCTTAAAAGCAGCAAGAGAAAAACAGTCAGTTACCTACAAGGGAGTACCCATACGACTGTCAGCTGATTTCTCAACAGAGACTATGCAAGCCAGAAGGGAGTGGCAAAAAATATTCAAAGTGATGAATGCCAAGAACCTACAACCAAGATTACTTTACCCAGCAAAGCTATCATTCAGAATTGAAGGTCAGATAAAGAGCTTCACAGATAAGAAAAAGCTAAAGGAGTTCATCACCACCAAACCAGTATTATATGAAATGCTGAAAGGTATCCTTTAAGAAGAGGAAGAAGAAGAAAAAGGTAAAGATACAAATTATGAACAAATACATATCTATCAACAAGTGAATCTAAAAATCAAGTGAATAAATAATCTGATGAACAGAATAAACTGGTGAATATAATAGAATCAGGGGCATAGAAAGGGAGTGAACTGACAATTCTCAGGGGGAAAGGGGTGTGGGGGTTGAGAGAAGAGACTGGAAAAAAATCGTACACCTATGGATGAGGACAGTGGGGGCGGGGGTAAGGGAAGAGGGTGGGGTGGGAACCAGGTGGAGGGGAGATATGGGGGGGAAAAATAGGAACAACTGTAATAATCTAAACAATAAAGATTTGATTAAAATTTTAAAAAAAGAAATGGCTACAAGGCTAACCAGGGGTATCCAACAGGGCTAACCAGGGGTAGAGGCTATGTCTGAATTGAGACACAAATTCCCAATGTCTTCTTCCCAAGATCAATAAGATTCAATGGCAGCCAAATCATGCACCAGACACCTGCCCAGCCCACATCATGGACCAGATATCTAAGCCACCTGAACAACCTTGACCTGAAACACAGCTGCTACTCTGGGCAGAAGAACAGAATTAAACCTCACCATCAACAGTTTACTAAAAAATGGATAACTGAGTGTCTGAAAATTAGTCAAAAAGGCCATTAAAAGGACTGACATAAACTAAGCCAAAAGAATAATTGAGATATGAGAAACTTAGGGAAAGAATTGTTACACTTCACCTAAGACAAATGCATGAGCAAAAAATGTTGAATATTCTACTTCTTATTGAAACACAGGGATTTATCAAAACTGGTCACTGGCTACTGAGATTAGTTTGAATTGCATATCCCCTCCTCTTAGGGAGCAGAGAGCAGATCCTATTTCACTATGACAGGACTTAAGAGGTATCAAGGACTTAAGAGGTCAATATTATTCCTCCCAGATGAATCTACATTATGGGAATACATAAAGGATTTTGTCACATTTCACTATCTTGTAGATTGTGGGCAAATTTCTAAAATATTAATGTACCCTTAACTGCATGAAGAAATCAGCAAATTGAGAGTCCTGTCTTATGATGGAGATATAAAATTCTACATTTTCTGCCTGTTTGATTATAATATCTTACCAGCAGCACCTGCCACAGCATCTGTTCTTTGACAATAAGAAAATACCCAGGTTTGCTCTTTGTATTTTTCCTGTTAGTTTCAGCTGCTCCCTAAGCCATAATACCAAAAATAAATCAGTTTAAAAGATAAGCTTGAGGTTCTGAAAAAAGCAGAGAAAGGAACCAATGAGATAGTGAAGAAAAGAGATACAAAGGACAAAGCAAGCAATCAAAGGCTGAATCCGAGAGGAGATGAGAGTCTGGGGAGCCTTTCATCTCTAAATAACCAATTCAATCTGTCACTGATATGTCCCCGATATGTTGTTGCTGGAAATTGCCACCATCTGACAGAAACCTAGTGGATGGTAAAATTCTGTAGCCTGGTCTACTTCCTGGAAAAATCAGAACCAATCTTCCGTTCTTACCTCGATCACACAGTGGTCTTTTCCCAGGGTCCCCTTAGCAGATCTGGTATCTAGATTCAAGGAAAAACCACTGCAGATATAATGCAAATTTCTCATCACATAAGAAATATGTTCTTCCCTTCAGAGAGCTGTTATATTCTATTACAGTTTTCTTACTCCCCTAAGAATTGTATTGAAAATGTCTGTCTCCTTGACAAAGGCAGACCATGTGGATTGCCTTTTACCTCTCTCTGACTCAAATTCATTTCTACTCTCTAAAATGGTGTGCATTTGACACGACCTCCTCAAGCTACTAAGAAAATAAGATAATACAGATTCTAAACTAAGATCTGGTTGATTTTACTTAAATCTGCCACTCTGCTTCCTTTAACACAGCAAAATTATAGGGTTTCTTTTATACATCGCCACAACCCATAAGACTCTTAGATAAATAAAGAAGCTCAAGGAAAGTAGAATGGAGGATTTTGTGATAATCAGAGGAATTGAAATTTGTAACATTTAGGGAAGTGTTACTGTCAATATTAGCAAACTTGTACTTGAAAGGCTCTTCCCAAAAGTCTATTATTTCTCCAGCAAAATGTTAGAGTTCTATCAGTTTTCTTTGTTTAATTGGTTAGATGATCTGCCTATTATAGCTGATTTCTTCATCAATGGAAAGTAAATGCCACTGAACTACTAAAATCACTGACATATTCCAGCACCTATAGCAGCTCCTGGCTTATTGCCCTGAGGATTCCCAGACTGAAGCTTGCTGGGCGCTGAGCTCCATAGCTCAGCATGTCATTAACTCTTGAGTGTTCTTCAACCTTCCCAGGTTCACCTACTTGGTGGTCTTATCATTCTTATACATCCAAAAACATGGATTTAATCTTGTCCTAAGCCAATTGGTGTTGCCCTGTTGCAATACTGTAAAATGACCTCTTAACCCACAGCCTCCATGCAATTGTCCAGTGCAAGCGCAAGTAGATGTGGACGTCAGTCCAAACTCATCTCACCTCTGTGAGGAAACTAATGAAGACCTGATCCTCCTGATGTAGAGGCAGTCTGCATTTGCTTATAGGCACGAGGACTCTGTGTCTTTTTCTTGTATCCACAATGAATGCAGGCCTTATTTATCAGATGTAAATGAAAAGTGCTGTTATCCAACAGGGCTAACCAGGGGTAGGGGTTATGTTCGTATTGAGAGGAACATACTGAGGTCTAATCTGTCATGCAAATCTCCCTCATCCTTGACATATTACAGATTCAAGACAGAGCTTTGGAGCAACATTGATGAGTTGTCTCTTCAATGCCCAGGAAAGCCAGTTTAATGGACTTCCCACCAACATGTATCTGAATCAGAGGAGAGTGGCTGGCTCTGTAGGAGACTTGCTATGCCACTGACGGTACTGTTTGTACAGGATAAACACACTCCTGTGTGCCATTCTTTACTATTCATACAGAACACTTTACTTCTGACGCTTCTGGTCACCAAATGTATGGGAGATTTTCCCCAGCAAGCAATTCTCTGCAATACCAACTGGACATCTTGCAGTTTAACTCATCCTGACCCTACCTAGGAATAACATCAGATGCCACAGTTAAGGGGTCTGTCCCACAAAACTGTCCCTGTCCAATACAGATGCCAATCTCCAGCCACGGGTCATTACCTGACTTCTAACCAACCAGCCATAATGTGAGGTTCCCATGACCCACCCCTCTTGGGTTTGATAATTTGCTAGAAACGCAGGGAAACGCATTTGCCAGTTTGTTATAAAAGGATATGATAAAGGACACACGTGAACATACAGATAGAAGAGATGCATAGGACAAGGTATGGGGGAAGTGGTGCTCAGTTTCCAGGCCCTCACTAGAAGCACGCTACCCTCCCAGTAATTCCATGTGACCAGCAACCTGAAATCTCTCTGAACTCCATACTTTGAGATGTTTATTGAGGTTTTATCACATAGGCATGATTTACCATTGACTCAATCTCTAGCCCTTCTCCCCTTTCCAGAGGATGGGAGGAGGGGGCAGGGCAGGGTGCAGGGTACTGAAAGTTCTAAGTTTCTAATCATGGCTTGGTCTTTCTGGTGACCAGCCCCCATTTAAGAGCTGTACAGGAGCCACCTAGAGTCACCTCATTAGAACAAAACACAAAAGATGTTTCATGCACCCAGCAAATGCCAAGGGATTTAGTAGCTCTGTGTCCGGAACCTGGGTCAAAGACAAAACAAGCTTCTCCAAGTGCTCTTATTACTTAAGAAGTTACAAATTATATCTGCCAGGAATTTGGGGCAGATATATTCATATATTTTTTTTTCATTATTTCACACTACCCATCTGTCCCTTCTTCTCTGGAAGGTCTCCTTGTTCCCCAATATCTCACAATCCTGGAATACTGAAATTGATCCCAAAAGATATACAGGCCAGAACCTTCTGGTCTCCTGTTTCATCATTTAATAATTCACAGTTATCCATTTCATCATTCCCATCAATGAGCATTCATAAATCCCCCGTGACTTCCCAATATTTCCCCTGAAACCACTTTGCTGTTTGTTTAATTGTTGAACACCCAAAGGGTTAACTGCATCACTATAACTAAAAGAAAACAGTAAATTAATCTAAGTGGTTACCTCACATGCTGTTCTCTTGACTCTAAGTAGCAATTATGCCATTCTGCTTTAAGACGTTCATGTCAACTCTGGTACAAACTAAAAAAGTTATTACCTCAGGTTCTAATATTCGTAAACAATTAAAGGCCACATTAAAGGAGATGGAAATAAAGGCCAGTGTTTGCCACCTTAATACTTTGCTGTGAGTCTTGCATGTTTGACTCAGGAAAATGTTTGACTTCTTACCAAAGGAAGGTTACATTTGTAGTTTTCATTATCTAAACTAATCTCACCAGCCAAGAAAGAGGAGGCTTCAAAGGGCCCTTCTCCTATCCTAGTCTTGTTGCTTTCCCTTCCTCCATCATCTTTTTAATCTTCATCCTTTTTAACTCAATTATTGACGTAAAAATGAACATTCTTTTAACTTGAGAATTGTTTTGTCTGTTTGAAATGGATATTGGAGGGATTTATCATAAAAATGCCAGGAACTAGATTTTAACTTAACATATCTCCTTAGTGTCTTGTTGCACCTGGTACGTTTCCAACCCTGGAAATTCCTCTGTCAGATTAAGTGACATTTCATGACTGGATAAGACTTCACCCCACTCCCACCCAATGCTAATCTACAGCCAGAAATGAAAGCAACTGCTTTCATAGCAGAAGCCAACAGTGAGTGGAACAGGAAATGCCTGAGAATGCTTAGTCTGTCAGGCGGCTATGCTAAGGCTCATGAGGGAGGCTCTGGTTCCAGGTTTGCCATGGCAACCTCTAGAGATACATATCTAGTATGTTAGTGACATGCTGACATCACAGTTTGCTCCTTGAAAGAGGAGCACTTGCAGAGGCAAGACTCCCTGATTATCCTTGTGAGGTTAAAATGATACCTTGGAAGGGAGCTGCCTTTACATACTTTAAATTGCTGCCTGAGATAAAAGCAGGAAATATGTTACTGTTTTGCAACTTCTTTTCCAGAAGAAATGTGATCTGCTGTAGCAGATAAAAGTCTATTGGCATTTAACAATAAGAAATCTAGCTCATAATTTAGCCTTTAAACAATACTTTACCCTTTTTGAAAATAAACTACAGAATCCTGTTTGTAATTATATCACAAGGTTTAGGTGTTTTTAATCTTAAATCTTTCTTTTATCAAGCATTGAAATGGCAATGAATTATTATTTTAGTGGGGTACTGCAGTGATTAATGACTGGATAAAAAGAAAAACAGGTTCTTTCAACACTGTACCCCTGAAAACAGAATGAGAACCCTGGATGGATGGTGCATAATGAGAGTTAGTGATGATTTTTGAGAATCACCCTATCTGTCCTACTCTTTGAATGGGAAGGAGGGTGTGGGAGGATGAAGCATGTCAGAGATACAGCAGAACAGCATGAAAAATTGGGATTTTCGTTGTCAGGGTTTGATGTGAAGAATTTCTTATTCAACTCACTAACTTTGAATCCTCCAGATGTGCTTCCAGCTCTGGGAAAGGGTAAGAGAAATTGAACAGGTTCTGTGAAGATTGGGGTGCTGTCTTTGGGCCTACCAAAATCAGACCAGGTCTCTTCCATTTTTATCATAATGAGACAGAAATTATAGGGTACTAGGAGACACAAACTGACTAAAAATGATTCCCTCTCATATTATTCATTGTAATTGCAGTATGAAGTCACATCGAGACATTATCTTCTCTTGATTTCTCTTTTCCCACCAGCTTCCATCTTGTTTTGTTTTTGTTGTTCTCTTTTGACTCCTCTTCTCCCACCAACTTCTATCCTGTTTCTCTATTCTCCTATCTATTCCTAAGGTCTTCAATTCCTTTTTCCCCAGTTTCTATTAAATCCAATCTCCAAAAAATTGAAATTTGAATAATAGGTTAGAAAGAATTAAAGTTTAGGACTATATATGGTCAAAGAAGAAGTGAATGCC
This sequence comes from Myotis lucifugus, assembly GCF_000147115.1. Lineage (NCBI taxonomy): Eukaryota > Metazoa > Chordata > Mammalia > Chiroptera > Vespertilionidae > Myotis > Myotis lucifugus. Next base: position 595,029 of record NW_005871286.1, on the reverse strand, counting down.
CAGGTAACTGAAAAAAGTAGTAGAAAGTCCTGAAATGTCACAGCCATAAATATCCTATATAATAAAAGCCCAGTAACCTAACAGCAGAATGACCAGAATGACCAGTCGACCAGTTGTTATGATGCACACTGACCACCAGGGGCAGACGTTCAATACAGGAGCTGCCCCCTGGTGGTCAGTGTGCTCCCACAATAAGAGTGCAGCTTGGCTGACCTGGATGAGCGGCTGCTCCCGCAGTGGTTGATCCCCACAGGTCACAGCCCCCCACCAGTTCATGAATCTCGTGCACTGGGCTATATATATATATATATATATATGAAAATAGATGAAGGCTGGATTTGATGGCATTAGTTTGTAAGAAAGTTCAGATCACACAAAGAAATTTAGAAAGATTGTCTTTTCATCCATCTTATCTTCCTCTGGTTTAGAGAACCTTTTCTATAATGTGCCTTAAGGTCATAATTCTTGGGAGACCTTTATTTTCAGTGTGTAGGATGTTTTGGATGTGGATTTGAAGGTTTTTTATAAAAAAAAAACCAAACATACACAGAATACCACTAAGCAATAAATAAGAACAAAATCATGCCAACTCAACAACTCAAATAGGTCTCAAAAATATCACACTAATTGAAAAAAGTTCATCTTAAAGGATACATACCATATGATTTCCTTTCTATATAAATCTCTAAGTGACACAATTATAGTGAGGGAGAACAAATTAGTAGTTGGAAGAGTTAGGTTTGGAGGAAGGTTGTGACTTTTATGGGAAAGCATCTTTGTGGTGATGGACTAGTTCTATACCTGATGATGGTGTTGGTTACTAGAATCTGCACATGTAAGTCTAACTTCATAGAACTACACACACACACACACACACACACACACACACACACACACACACGCAAGAATGCATTTAAAAACTGGTGAGATCTGAATAAGGTGTGTTCCAACACCAACTTCCTGACTTGGCCAACACATGGTAGTTCTGTAAAATATTATCACTGGGGAAGCTAACTGAAGGGCTCACTGTATTTTTGCAACTCTTTTGTGAGTCTTAAGCTCTTTCAAAATAAAAGGCTATTTTACAAAATAAAACATATAACTTTCAAAAAGAAAATAAAAGGAAATAGCAGACTGTTTAGAATTATCTAATTAAGGAAGTATATGGGGGAAATGTACAGATTTGTTAACTATCACAATTATGAATAAAATGGTCATAATTTTATTAATATTTTCTAAGTATTTGTATCCTCAATTTCTAATCCTCAAATCTAAAATCTTATTAAAAATTCAGTTTTTCACAGATTAGCAAAAAACAAACAAAAAATATATAATAATTATACAGAACCAAAGTCCACTTGGCCTTGGGTTTTTAGCTTTAAGATGCATGCTAGCCTAAACAAATGGTAAACATATAATTTAATAAAGGATATATCAGCATTTTAAATAATGATATGTCCTTTTTATCTGTTGGAATAAAATCAATTAAGAGTTATTTGACCTGTGACAATACATAAATCAACTTCATTTCTGAGAACTAACAGTGGTATGAAGAATTAAATGCATGTTAGTTATTTTTACTACTCATAAGAATTTATGAGGTGCCTGCTTTCTAATCGGTTCTATGTGTGACACTGGGAATACAAAATAAATAAGCATGATTTGTGACTTCAGAGCATTCACATTGGGCACTGAGAGCAAAAACAAACATGATTATACATACGTCTACCAATCTCCCCCACCCAACTCATTTTACAGTAACTCTTTTGTCTTCCAATGCTGTGAAGGCAGACAAATGAGTTTGCCAAAGTTACACTGCAACAGAATTAAAACTTATTATCAGGCAGCTTCTTCATGACCAGAGCTGGGTAATAGGAGTTAATAGTTCTCAATGTGGACTGAAAGCAAAGGCAAGATAACAGGTGACTGATTATGGTAATAAAATAATTAAATTTCATTAAGATCAATTACCGACAGAGCGATTTTAGCAATTTTCTTTTTAGTCATTCACAATGGTCCCTTCCCTATCTTATCACCTTATGCTACAATATTTATTATCTAGAAAGGAAATTAACCCAATCTGCTCCTTTCCCTGGTTTGATGCACAGTGCTCATATTCTCATCAGAAAGAATCCTGCCTTCACTTTCTTCATTGCTTGTGTCATATTCACATTTCCTTGACTTGCCCCCAGCACAACACAATCTCAACACCCAGTATCAAGTCACTTACTGCAAAGCATGCCTGATCCTTGTTTAAGTCTCTGTAAGCCAGGGCTGGTATCTGCTTTATTCCTAATCTATTCCTACTCTATTGAACATTCTTGTTTCAAAATATCAGATGCTTACACGGTCAGTGTGGCTCAGTGGTTGAGCATCGACCAATGAACCAGGAGGTCATGGTTTGATTCCTGGTCAGGCACATGCTCGGGTTTCAGGTTCAAATCCCCAGTGTGGGGCATAAGGCCTATCAATGATCCTCTCACATCATTGATGTTTCTATCACTCTTTCTCTCTCCTTTCCTCTCTGAAATCAATGCATATATATATTTTTTAAATCATATGTTTAGCCTTCTTGAGTGTATTGTAAGCTTTAACTTCAAAAAGTTATAGGTATAATATCTATTTAATACTGATATGTTTTTTTTATATTTCTTGTTAGCTCTAAGAGGCAATCCTATGGCTACTCACCAAATGGCAATTATAATCCTTAATGCAAGGTTTGACCCATTTAAACCAGATCAGTGTGAAGCAGATCCAAGCTTAGAGTCCTTGGCCCAGCATGACAAACTGCCCATTGGTAAAATGAGTTCTGTGTATTCCTCGTCCTTCCGTTTCTTTACCTTAGTCATCCCCGATTAGTTCTCATGTTGGAGAGGAAGAGGGAAAGTTAGAAACTTACCTTCTTTTGGATTTTGGAATAAATTTTATAATATAATTTAAAAAAATAGAAATAAGCCCAAGTTGACATTTTCTTCACACACACCTCACTTCCATATGGAAAAAAAATGAAACCATTTGTGGGTAGTGTGTAATCCTTATATATTAATTTATTCAACAAAATGTGTATTGAGCACAGAGATTGTGATAGAACAGTGGACAAAACAAACACCCCTGGGCTCACAAAGCTTGCATTCTAACAGGGGAGAAATAATCCACAGATACGAGAAATAATCCAGGGCATGACAAACAAACTGCTCATTTGCATGGAAATGTAGGGGCTATTTATCTTATAGGGGGCACGGTCAAAGTTATGTGACATAAGAAATAGCATTTTTTTCATGTGTAGTTAGAAAACTATGGTTCGCTTTTTAGTATAGTATAGTGCACTTGCTTCTTGGGTAAACAAGCGAGAGAACTGTTCATTGCTCTCACCATTGGGTAGACAAAACAAGAACTGGCACCCCATTCATTCTCAGTCCCCGTCTGAGCCCAGCTCCTCCTGATGAGCAGAGCAGAGCCTCCACTAGCACCCAGACTAATATGAAGCCCTGGAGTTTATGAGACCCCAGAAGGGGTCAAAGGTATAGGCTGAGAGACTGAGGTTTCCCAGTGAAGGCCTGAGGGCACTTGTCTAAGGGGAATGAGAATCTGCTTTGAAATTAGAGAAAAAGGAAAGAGAAGGAGGGATTGGAGAGAATATCCTCATGTGAGCACCCTCACCTCAAAGCAAAGGGTCCATAGGCCCTTACGCTGGGTTCTGAAAAGGAACAACAAAGTCACAACTTTCTATATACATGTGCTTCCTCCATTGTAATCATGTGTGTGTTTGATCTTGGAAAAACTAAGCATATAAGAGAATCTCAGGAAAAGGATGACAAATACCCCTGAAACATACTAACATACTGCTTGGCTTTCCAGTGGACACTTTCCAGTGGACACCACACACACACACACACACACACACACACACACACACACACACACATTCATAGGCAGAGTGTCCACAGGTTATCAGCAACACAATGATCCCTGATGGAGGGGTGGGGAGCCTCCTATACATGAGATTTTGGAACTAAATGCTAGATTATCTCACACACACACACACACACACACACATGAACAAGGAATATTCTTTAGGACAAAGGAGGGGTTTGGTCATACCAGAGTAAGTATGTATGAAGAATACATAATATATTACATACAATGTTTGGAATTTCTTTGAGGAAAGGTTCTCTAGCATTCCAGAGAATAATTATTCAAGTAAAGTTCCTGGCTCCTTCCATCTTGTTCTATACCAAGTAATTAGGTCAATATAGAGTCTAAGCCCTAGGTGACCAGTTAACTTTACAAACACACACTGAAACTTAGTACAAATTTGAGCCACGTCATCAAATGATATAAAGCTCTGTATTTATGTTCTGCCTGCTAATAGCTTACATATGGATTTTACACATAAAATATACTACATTACTGAAAATGGCCCAGAATACACAGCACATTTTTTATTAATATTTCTGGGACCTATGGAATTGGATAGAGCTCACAGAAAAAGAGTATAAGCAGGTACAAGATTAACTTTTTGGTTAGTATATTATGTATTTTCTTTCCTTTACTTAGATCTTGAGCCATGTGTATATCATAATTTATGAGTACATACTTTATCAATTAAATTCTAACCTTAGAGAGGTGAAATTATGGATGTCATTAAGTTATTTCTGAAAGAAATTTTTCAAGGTTTTCATGTTTGAGTAATTAACTAGTTTAGTTAATGTATTGAATATGTTATATTTTTCTCATATCCCTTTGTGGAGTATCAATTGAGTGCATATCTCTAAAATTAATTATAGAGCCACCAAAACATTTACATTGCTTTTAAAAAAATAAAACAATGCCTCATAATATGTTTCATTTCAAAGTATAACCTTGATATATTAAATTATTTTAACCATAGCCAGAAAAAACACATTTTAAAAGCAGCACAATTTAAATTCAGAGTTGGTGATATTTCAGGTTATCATTAAAAGTTCTCCTAGACAGTTTACCTATTGGAAAATATGCTCACAAAGACAGAGCTTTGGCATAGCAAGGAAAACATTGGGTTTAATACCACATTCAGCCTGGATGGTCTTGAGGATCCTGACTTCTTTGGAGTGCAAATAGCTAGGCTTCAAGGAGAATGAGAAAGCAAAACACATGGATGTCAGATATTGCTAGAGCCCACAGCCAGCAGGAGACATGCTGGGAAGGTGATTTGTCTTACCCTCCTCTTCTTTATTTTATATATATATATATACTAATAAAAGAGAAACATGGTAATTAGCGTACGACCGCTACCCTTTCATTGGCTAATCAGTGAGTATATGCAAATTAACTGTCAGCCAAGATGGCGGCCGGCAGCCAGGCAGCTGGAAGCGAACATGAGGTTTGCTTGCTGCCGTGAAGGAGGACTCCAACGTTCCCCGCCTCACTTGCCAGCCTCTGAGCTACAACTCTAAGCAACTATGTATTATGTTGCAAATAAGAAGATAAACAAAACCCCAGAAACCGGCTTTCATTCAGCTGGGCTTTAGCAACATTGTATCGATGTTTTCAGGGGCGAGGCCTCAGAGCTAAAGCTGGCCCAGAATAAAAAAAAAAAGAAAGAAAACAAGGAGCGGTTGGAAGCTTCAGTCACTCGCTTCTGGAAAACAGCCCTCAGCCCCTCACCCAGGCTGGCCAGGCACCCCAGTGGGGACCCCCACCCTGATCCAGGACACCCTTCAGGGCAAACCAGCTGGCTCCCACCCGTGAACCAGGCCTCTATCCTATATAGTAAAAGGGTAATATGCCTCCCGGCACCGGGATCAGCGAAGCAGTGAGGCTCCCGGCACTGGGATCAGCGTGACAGGGGGCAGCGCCCAAACCCCCTGATTGCCCTGAGGCTCTGTGTGTTACAGGGGATGGGGCCACAACCTCCCTATCTGCCCTGCTCTGTGCCTGATAGGGGGGAGCTCCCCAATCCCCTGATTGCCCTGCGGCTCTGTGTGTGACAGGGTGCAGCACACCAACCCCCCACCCCCCACGGGCCCTGCTCTGTGTGTGACAGGGTAGAGCCATAACCACTCCATCGGCCCTGCCCCAAGTGTGACAGTGGCGGCTCCCCAACCCCCTGATTGGCCCTGCTCTGTGGGTGATAGAGGGTGGCGCCCCAACCCCCCTCCACGGGCCTTGCTCTGTGTGTGACAGGGTAGAGCCATAACCTCCCCATTGGCCCTGCCCTGAGTGTGACAGGGTGCAGCGCCCCAACCCCCTGATCCGCCCTGCTCTGTGTGTGACAGGGGGCGGTGCCCCAACTCCCCTATCGGCCCTACTCTGTGAGTGACAGCAGGGAGCTCCTCAACCCCCTGATCGGCCCTGCTCTGTGCGTGACAGGGTACGGAGCCCCAACACCACTGATGGGCCCTGCTCTGTGCGTGACAGGGGGCAGCCCCCCAACCCCCTAATCGACCCTGCTCTGTGCGTGACGGGGGTGGCGCCACAACCTCCCCATCGACCCTGCCTTGAGTGTGACAGGGGGCGGTGCCCCAACCCCCCAATCGGCCCTACCCTGAGCGTGACTGAGGGTGGCATCGCAACCTTCCGATCCGCCCTGCTCTGTGCATGTCAGGGCGGCGCCCCAACTCCCCAATTGGCCCTGCTCTGAGCCTGACCAGGGGCTGCACCTAGGGATGGGGCCTGCCCTCTGCCACCCGGAAGCAGGCCTAAGCCAGCAGGTCGTTATCTCCCGAGGGGTCCCAGACTGTGAGAGGGCACAGGCCGGGCTGGGGGGCCCTCCCCCCTCCCCCGAGTGCACAAATTTTTGTGCACCGGGCCTCTAGTATATATATAGATATAGATATAGATATAGATTTATAGATATATAGATATATAGATATATAGATATATAGATATATAGATATATAGATATATAGTTGATAGTATTACAAATGTCTCCCATCACCTCCCTCCTTATACCTCTCCTCCCTCCTCTTCTTACTTCAGAAAAAGAAATATATCTTATAGACACAACTCAGTGAGTGGAATCACTCTCCAAAACCCTAGTGGAGGAGCTACTCCTTCCTGGTATGAGGATCCCTGTGGTGGCTGGATCAAAGAGTAGGCATTTCCATGAGCCTGCTAGAGAGGAGGGTGTGGTAGTCTCACTTCATTGTCTTCCACTGAAGGGTTACAGAAATTCAGGAAACTAATCAATTCTCTAATCTCTAGAGTCAGTGTTTTTCTAAAAGTGACTTTAAACAGCCCTGGCTGGGTAGCTCAGTTAGTTAGAGTGTTGTCCAGATACACCAAGGTTGCAGGTTTGATCAACCGTCAGGGCACATATGAGAATCAACCAATGAATGCACGAATTAGTGGAACAGCAAATTGATGTTTCTATATCTCTTTCTCTCCCTTCCTCTCTTTGTCTAAAATCAATTTTTTAAAGGTGACTTTGAAGATATTTCATACTAAGTCTATTAAATATCTTTATATAGATGATATGGTAATGATAACCTAAAATTTGGTTATTACAAATAAAAATTCTATCATAGACACCCCTGAGTTTAGATACAATAAATGTGTGCTACATTGAAATAATATTTATACTCTCAGTATATCTGATCTACTACATACATTTTTAAAGAATATCATCCAAGGTGGACAGGGATCTGTATTACCAAATAAAACAAGTTGAACAAAGATTTTTCTAACTTGAAATATCCAAGTATCATGTCACAGTGTTGATCAGTCACTTAGATGACTAACTTTCTTTTTTGATTCCATTTGCCTTACTAGATATACAATGGGTCCACCTTTGGCTTGTTCAGATCTCACAAGAGGTTTATTCTGACAATCCTATCTAAAATAGTATCACCATTCTCTCTCTCTCTCTCTCTCTCTCTCTCTCACTCTCCCCCCCCCCCCGGTTTATTTTTCTTCATGACACACATCTTACTAACATTATAATATATATTTATTGCCATATCCTTCAGCATAATGCAAGGCTCTTTAAATGGGAGATTTTTATTAAATTCAGTGCCATATTGCCATCAGTGCATAGATAAAGACAATGCAGTGGTATACAATGGAGTATCATTCAGCCATAAAAAAGAAGGGAATCTTGCCATTGTAACAACATGGATGGAACTCTAGGGCATTATGCCAAGTGAAATAAGTCAGACAGGGAAAGATAAATATTGTATAATTTCATTTACATGTAGAATCTAAAAGATAAAAAAACTGAACTAATAGATTCAAAAGCAGATTGGTGGTTCTAGAGGGGGTAGGGATTAGGGGTCAGGGGGAGGAAAAAAGTACAAACTTCCAGGCACAAAATAAGTAAGTCATGGGGATATAATGTACAGCATAGTGACTATAATTACTAATACTGTATTTCATATTTGGAAGTTGCTAAGAGAGTAGTGAAAGAAGTCAGATTGAGAAAGACAAATAGTGTATGATCCCTCTTATGTGTGAAATCTTAAAAAATTTAACTCATAGAAATAGAGAGTAGAGTAGTAGTTGCCAAGGGTGGGGAGTACGGGAAATGAGTAAAGGTGGTTAAAGGGTACAAACTTTCACTTACAAGATGAATAAGTTCTGAGGATGTAATGTACAGCATGGTGACTATGGTTAACAATGGTGTGTTATATACTTGAACATTGCTAAGAGAATAAATCCTAAAAGGTCTCATTACAAACATGGTAGCTATGTAAGGTGATGGATGTGTTAACTAACCTATTGTGATAATTACTTTGAAATACAGCAGACATATATCAATATGAAATATTAAATCATCAATTCCTATACCTTAAACTTACACATTGTCTATCAATTGCACTTCAATAAAGTTGGGGGTGGGGAAAAAATAGCCCATGTTTACAAAAAGAATTAAATGGAAGCACTATTTGCAAGGAAAATGGCTGATATTTTCCAAAACTGATTAAAAATGTTAACCCATAAATTCAAGAAGTATAAAATAAGTGAAAAGAAAGCCATTCCTAGGTACATCATAATAAAACTACTGGAAAAAATCTTATAAGTAGCCAGAGGGGGAAAAATTGCTTTCTAAGAGCAACAATAAGACTGAGAGCTTCCTTCCCCACAGAAATATTGGAGGACAGGAGACAATGAAATGACACCATAAGCCACTGAAAAACAGTAACTGCCATCCACCAATATTATACTTTGTGAATATATCCTTCAAAAATCAAGATGAGAAGATGGTGGTGTAGGTAAATACCAGTACTCACCACCTCCCACAACCACATCAAAATCACAACTAAAATACAAAACAATGATCATTCAGAATTGCCAGAAATCTGGCTGAATGGGAGTCCTACAACAAGAGAAGAAAAGAGCACATTGAGACTAGTAGGAGGGGCGGAGGCATGGAACAGGCTGGTTCAACACCCATGTGTGGCATTATTTTATCAGGAGGGATATCTCCAAAGCCTCTTGTGAGAAGCAGGGGTTCCAGGCCCACCAGACCCCACCCAGCCCAGGGTTCCAGAGCTGGGAAGAGAAGTCCCTGTAACTTCGGACTGTAAAAACCAGTGGGGATTGTGGCTGAATGATAAGGAGGCTGCAGGAGTCCCAGATGTTCCTGTTAAAGGGCCCATACATGAACTTACATGGTCCCGTTTCCTCTGAGCTCCAGTACCGGGTGGCAGCTTTGGGGGACTCCAGAGACATATAAGGAGGAACTGGACTATCTGGCAACAGGGCAGAAACTCAGGGGCAGCTTTCTCTCAGACAGGGGTGATCATATTCTAGGACCTCCCCCAATGCAGAGCTGACTGGCAGCCATATCTGAGTTTCCATCAGCGTTTCCCACACTGTTCACTCCGCCCTAGTGTTTCCCTGAGACCCTGCCCCATCCAATTTGCAGCCCCAACCAAGCTGTTTGTAGCTGCTTTTCCATATGAATGGCCTGTCCTGGCTCAGGCTTCAGACTTTTCTAAAATCTCTTAAACAAGCAGCAGCTGGCATCAGTGTGCCCCAAACCTATCAATAAAATGTCCAAGACCCAGCACTAGCACCAGCCTGCCTTACTTAACAGCTGGCCTCGCCTGGGCACTTCCTAGCCCAATACAAGTAGCAGCCATCTGCAGATATTTCTGTGGTTCCTGCCAGGTGGCCCCAGGCAGTGGCTGACTTTGTACCTTATGGGAAGCAGCAAAGCCAATGCACCCAGTGGACAGCTTCAGATCACACCAGACTACAACGCTACACATCCACAAGTGATACTCTCAAGGGGAAGACTCAGTGAACACCAAAGCTCCACTGAAGCAAATCCTGCTCCATAGGTGTGTCTCCTGCACAGCAGCTCTTCCATTGTAGACATAGCTGATTCTCACAGCCAATTGGCCTGGAGGTCAATTCCTCTCAGTGATGCCAACATCAATCAAGGCTCAACTACAACAATATTGTGCACACAGCCCACACAGGGGTACATCTAGAGTGCCCAGCTCAGATGACTGGGGAGGCTGAGCCACTGGACCCTACAATACACCTATGACAGAAGCCCCACTCTACCAATTCCAGGAGACATAATAGCTCTATCTTCTAATACATAGAAACAAACACAGGGAAGCAGCCAGAATGCAGACAAAGTAACATGTTACAAATGAAAGAAATGGAAGCAAGCAAACTACTGGATACAGAGTTCAAAACAATACTATATAATAAAAGGCTAATATGCAAATTGACTGAACAACGGAACAACAGGTCGCTATGACATGCACTGACCACCAGGGGGCAGACGCTCAATGCAGGAGCTACCCCTTGGTAGTCAGTGTGTTCCCACAGGGGGAGCACTGCTCAGCCAGAAGCCCTGAGCCAAGCTCATGGCTGGTGAGTGCAGCAGCAGGTGGCAGGAGCCTCTCCTGCCTCCACAGCAGTGCTAAGGATGTCTGATTTAGTTGAACATCCCCTGAGGGTTCCCAGACTGCAAGAGGGTGCAGGCCATGCTAAGGGACACCCCCCCCCCCGCCTCCGAGTGCGTGAATTTCATGCACCGGGCCTCTAGTCATTATAAGGTTGCGAAAGGATCTTATTGGGAGCGTAAAGTGACTTAATGAGAGCTTCAAGGGACTTAGTGAGACTTTTAAGGATCTTAGTCAGAATGACAAAGACATGAAAAAGGACCAGTCAGAAATTAAGCATACACTAACTGAAATAAAGAATAATTTACAGGGATTCAACAGTAGAGCAGAAGATTACGAGAATCAAATAAACTATTTGGAATATGAGAAAACAAAAAATAGAAGACCAAAAAGAAAAAAAGAATCCAAAAATATGAAGATAGTGTAAGGAGCCTCTGAGACAACTTCAAGTTTACCAACATTCACAATTTGGAGATGCCAGAAAAAGAAGAGAGAGAGAGCAAGGAATTGAAAACTTGTTTGAAGAAATAATGACAGAAAACTTCTCCTACTGGTGAAAGAAATAGACTTACAAGGTTAGAAAGCCCAGGGAGTCCCAAACCCAAAGAGGATCACACCAATACACATCATAATTAAAATACCAAGGCAAAGAGAGAACCTTAAAAGTAGCAAGAGAAAAGCAATTAGTTACCTACAAGGCAGTACCCATGAGACCGTCAACTGATTTCTTAACAGAAACTTTGCAGGCCAGAAGGGAGTGGCAAGAAATATTCAAAGTGATGAATAGCAAGGACCTACAACCAAGATTTCTCTACCCAGTAAAGATACCATTTAAAATTAAAGGGCAGATAAAGAGCTTCCCAGTCAATAAAAAGCTAAAGAAGTTCATCACCACCAAACCAGTATTATATGAAATCTTAAAGGTCTTCTTTAAGAAGAAGAAGGAAAAAAGGATAAGAAATATGAACAATAAAATGGCAGTAAATGCATATCTATCAACAATTAAATCTAGCCCTAGTTGGTTTGGCTCAGTGGGTAGAGCATCAGCCTGCTGACTGGAGGGACCCAGGTTCAATTCTAGTCAAGGGTAGATGCCCAGGTTGTGGGCTTGATTCCCAGTAGGGGGCATGCAGGAAGCAGCTGATTGATGATTCTCTCTCATCATTGATGTTTCTATCTCTCTCTCCCTCACCCTTCCTCTCTAAACTCAATAAAAAATATATATTTAAAAAAACTAAAAAACAAACAAAAATAAATGAACAAGCAGAACAGAAATTGACTCACAGATACAGAAAACATTTTGACAGATGCCAGATGGAGGGAGAGTTAGGGAGATGGGTGAAAAAGGTGAAAGGATTAAAAAGTACTAATTGATTGTTACAGAATAGTCATGCGGATGTAACATAAAGCATAGGAAATATGGTCAATAATATTCTGATAATTATGTGCATATGGTGTTAGATGAGTACAAAATTTACCAGGATGATCACTTAGTAAGCTATATAATGTCTAATCACTGGGGTGTACACATGAAACTAATATAATATTGTATGTCAATAGTAATTGAAAAATGATTTAAATTTTAAAAATAAAATAAAACTGTAAGAAAGGATGGAGAGGAGGATATATCTTGAGGTTGTGGGAGGTGGTTTTAAGAGCACTAAATGTTTCATTTCCATAGTAGAAAGCCAGTAAATAAGACCTAAAGCTGAAAGAAAAAAAATCAAGAAATAATGTTTTAAACTAGAAACTGCTCAGAGTTGAAAGAGGTTGCCTCCTGAGACTAGCAATCAAAGAAGAAAGGGGTGGAGTAGGAGATTGCTGTTTCACATTATGAGCTTTGTAAAAGATTTGACTTTTTAACAATGTACATGTAGAACTTTGATAAAATAATATTAAATTTTAAAAGAGAGAGGGTGATACAAAGCTTTGTGAGCCCCAAAATAAAACTAAAATGAGTCACTGGTATGACACTAAGCTTAAAGTACTTGAATACTAAAAGGAAAACCTTGCTTTTTTTATTCCTCATTTTTTCTCCAGGGATTGATTAATTCAGAGGGATTTTTGAAAAAATCTCTATGAACTAGTAATTACTAGCAATTAATGTCCCTTTGCCTTGTGTGCAGTTGCAAATTATTGTTGCCTAAAAACTAGGACTGCCAGGTTCATTCTAAGGAGGTGTATAGAGGTCATAATGTACCTTATAAAAGCCAAGGTGAAAATCTACACTGTTTGTTCCATTTCCCTTGTGTGACTAAACAAAAGGCATGAATAGCAATGTGACTCTCTGTAAAGCTGAATGTGTACCAGGTGCAAGGACAGATCGCACTTCGTGTTAGTGAATACACCAAGGATTTCACTGCTAAACACTTCACTCTGCTGCAAAGAATTACTGCCACCAGAGGACCTCTATTAGCAGAAGCAACTATGAATGAATGAAAATGCAACATAAAGCAACACAGCATTGACTGAAGATCAATGGCTCTTTTGGATTTATCCAAAGAAGAGCTCCTCCTCCCTACTTTCAGATCCAGCCAGCAATGGTGCTGCTTTATTACACCAGCTTTTCAGATCGATATAAACAAAGAAGCCTCTCCTTTGTAGCTTTCTTCTACCTATAAGCATTTTCTAGCTAATAGGGGTGTAATAATGTCAGGTTAGCATGGCATTGCAGCTATAATTCTCATCTATTTCTGGGAGGAAATTAAAGTATAAAAATGGAATTCTCTCAGGCATCCTCTAAGTTTGCTCATTACTTACTTGTGTACTGATTCTTGCCCAATGACCATAAGTGGCAAAATTTACAATGGGGGTTTCTTTGTCCCACTGGGCAAGTGAATTTAGGGTGCTTCAATTCCAGTTAGTAAGTTCAGCTATATCTAGTTTTACCTGTTCCTAGCTGCCAACAAGAGAATATTTCTCCCATTTTGAAATAGATCTTCCACCAGAGGGATGCAACTGGCTATAGAAAACACAGTATGTATCATGCATTGTGGGAAGAAACCGATGTGATCTGGGTTTTAAAAAATTCTGCCCGTGGAATGTTTCTGAAAATGATTATGCAGTCACAGCATTCAGTTAGCCGTTTCTGAAAACTTGATTTCCATTGTGCTGGCCATTTTGGCATGCTTTCTAATTCTCAGATGGTGCCCATTCATTCTACTAAAAAAATAAAAAATAAAAAAATAAGTGCTAATTGCCTTACTCTGGACTTTCTTAGTAGGTGTAAACTTTCCATCTGAGACAGGAGGGTCTCGTCCCATGATTCTTGTTAATGTTAATAAGTAAAGCTCTATAGTAAAATGTTGGCCAGGGTGAAATAATTTTCAAAACATATGGACTCAAGATGATCAGCCACATACAGGCAACAAAGAACTGAATCCAAAAACCTAAATGTTTACTTTTCTTCCCGGTTCAGACTAGTTTTCTGCCTCATATATCTGCAAATAGGTGACAATAATTTATCCCTTTATCCTTCTATTCATTAGCTTATAGTTGGTAAAATCATGTTGCACTTTTTCTGTGCAAGGTGAACATTTCCCACCCATCATTACCTGCTGTAGGGAAGATATTTACAAGCTATGATACAGGGACTTCAAATATTTGGGAACAGACAGGACCTACACATGAAATAGTTAATTAACAATGATAAGAAGAGTTTCCTAATGACAACTGAATGATGCAAATGAGGTAGTGCTATAGGAATTTGGGAAGGGGAGGTACACTGTTTGGGCAGGGAAGGTAGGTCAGGAGGAAGTGACAATAAGCTGAGATTTTTAAGCGAGTTTGAGATTACACTAAATGGAGAGGTGGCATAGTATAATTTTTAAGAATATGAACTCTGGAACAAACTACCTAGCTTCAAATCCCAGCTCTGCCAGTTAGTAGCTGTGTGGCCCTGAACATTGCCAAACTTTAATTTCTGCACTCATAAAAGTGAGATTAAATAGTATCTGCCATATTAAGGAGTGTTGAGATGAAATTTAGCTAAAATATATAAAGGACTTAGAGCAAGTCCACAAATATAACTGCTACAATATTATTATTAATCATATTATTCCTGTTTTATTATTACAACAGGAGAAGAGTGGACAAGACATTCCTAGCAAGGAAAACATTCCCCAAATTAATCAAATTAATAAATTTGTTAATCATATTTAATCACATGATTATGCTGATATAATTGAGATTACACTAAAGCTCATGCCAGCACCAGCATGGACAACTTTTTCCACTTGCCCTTGATACTAGTGAACTGGCAATTTGGAAAGGTGACTATTTAAACAGTGAGATTTTACTTAAATTACGCATTGCCCATAGCTGCATTAGAAATTTTTATTATTTGCCCAAAAGGTAAAAAGTAAGAGCATATGTCATTAATTTAAAAAGAGACAGATCACATATTTGTTTAATGACTTCAGCTCAATCAGACATGAAGACCCAGGTGCATTGGATGCAGGCATTAGTGCAACACTAAAACACAAGAAAATGAGGTGCCAAACAGTCCCCATGATTTAGGGCTCATTCCTCCAGGAACTATGAATGCAAATGTCTCATTTACATAAAATCTACTCATACTGATGCTAATCGGGAGCAAAGGAGCGGCTATCACTTCTCTATCCAGCATCAGAAACAGGAAATCTGAATTCAAATTATTCCCCTTGGAAATGGTGATAGGATCTTTCAAATTGCTATGTTGATCAGCTTTAGGATTTGTATATTAATTAAAGAAATATCTATTGAATAAGAAGCACTTATTGAGTACTTACCATGACCCAGGCATTGTCCAAAGTGTTTTTATGCATTTTTCATATAATTTTTACAACAATCCTAATAGGAAGGTTCAATTATTATCCCATCTTTACTGATAAAAAATTGAGGCTTAAAGAGACTGAGTAACTTGCCTTGTATTCCATAGAGTGTCTATCTCAATTTAAAGGCCATGATGCCTGCTCACTATTAATTAAGGTATTTAATCTAATTCCATCGACACCACCTCCATCTGCTCATTCCCACTCCCATTCCTCGAATCCAAACAAAGCATCCAAAGAACAGCTCCTTTTCCTGTAAGTCCAGCAGAAAATCATGCAAGGGAAAAATACGGAAGAATTAAGAAGGGCACTAGTAAAAATGTCATTCACATGTCCACCCAATACTCAAATTGTCATTGCCTGCCATTCTGTTTTAATCAACCAACAGTAGCAATAATCTAAGTCTATCTGAGGAACTACATTGCCACATTGGGTATGAAAAGACTTGCTTAAATGACTGCTTTAGCAAATATTGAGGACAAGGAGAAATTTAATGCAAGGAAATAAGATTTGTGCACTTACAGCTAGATGCATCTGATAATTTCTCACGGTACCAGAGTTCTTCAAATATTTTATTTCAGGCAAAATCTGTAGGAGTAAAACATACGAGCCAAATGAATCAGCATAGAAACTTGCAGTGGAGTCTGATTTCTACAGCAATATTTCTCATCTTGGGAAGATTGTCTTGGGATCTTGTATCAGCTTCTATCCCATGGAGGGATCCTTTTAACATGGCATCTCTTCATTTCAAGCACCACCCACATTGCAAGATTCAGAGGAAACTCACTTTACAAACAAGTTGGGGGTAATTAAAATCAAGTCCAACATGAGAAAACAACTTTAAAACTTTTATTTAAATGTGGTTGTTTCCAGAATTCATGGGAAAAGTAAAAAAAAACAAAACACAAAAATTAAACCCTTCTCAGATGAATGCCAAGGAAAAACATCCATATGCGTCATCTGTCTTTCTCTTTTTTTTTTTCCTTTTCTCTTCTGATATAGGCTCTTTCTTCAAACCTTTAATTCACAGATCTGCACCCATCCTTTCAAGAGAAAACCTACCGGACCACCAGAGTTGATTTTACCAGGATCAAGCTATAAGAGTTGTGGAGCAGTCAAGTCCCAGCCCTGCATTTAGCCAGGACTAACCATGGTGGATGGTGGGGTGGAGTGAAGGAGCTCGATACTCTAGTTCTGTCCTCCTACAGATCCAGGTAACCCTCTCATTCTTCCAGGTTCTCCCATCAAGAAGCACTGTATCAACAAATGTTACCAAAGAATTTTCAGAAAACTACAATCTCAATCCATATTAAGGAAAATAATTATTTCCATAGAGTACAACATATGTTGACTTTATTCTGAGTTTGTGAGTTCCCAGGGACTTGTTCTCATGCCCAGAATCCAAGTGCAGGAAAGGCAAAATCTTTTCACACCACTGAGCCAGATGCCCCTAATTACAATCTTCTGACTATACCAAATCCTGGCCCACACTTCAAATAGGTCCCTTTTCTTGTCCCCCAAGCTTGATCAAATTCCTGGACATGCATCTCTCATACTCAGGTAAACAGAAGGATCAAATAAGGACTCACAGTTGTTTATAGCAATTGTTCTGTAGTGGAGACTGATGTTCTACCACTTCCATTTGAGGAGGGAAAAGGTCACTTAATACAAATAGAAAATCAAATAAAATTTCTTTACATACTTTCATCCTAAAATTGCAGAATTTGAAGTTCTATGGGTTTTGTAAAACATTTAACAGTAGTCGGTTCCATTGTTCTAGATAACACCTACTGAGTGAAAAAATTCTGTGTGTGTGTCTTTATTAGACAGGGCTGTCATACTTGCCATGGCAGGTATTTCAGAATTTGCTCTATATTATAGTAGCCTGAGTCGTAGAATGCCACAAATAGTTCTTTTCTTCATAGTCCAGACTCCACTGCTCCTTCATCCATTTCTCACTGTTCTCTTTCTCTGACATGCTTTATTCCCTTTCTCTATCTTTTTCCCTTTCTGCTACACTATATTTCCCCTCAATGATATTTGAGAACTAAGGGGTAAAAACAATGCTAAAGCATCTAAAATTGAATATATGTGCTTTCCTCTGGTCCCTAAAAGTCAGTAAGTGTAAAGCAATGTGCAAAACATAGAGTCTGCTGTTGCCTTTAGAGCCCTTAATTAATTTAATATTTGAAAAAATTTTTTAAAAAAGTTCAGGGATGGGAAGAATAATGAAAGTCTGACAGAGAAATTAAAAAGTTCTATTATTCAGTGATTCTTAGTAAAAGTACAAAGGGAATAATTTGAATGATGTGGATTCAACACTGTACAATCCCAGTGGTAAGCTGACAGGACAGGAATTATTTATATAAACCAAAAGTCATGAAACTGAGGGCCACAGATCAAACCCAGGCAACTGGCTATTTTTCTTAATAAGGTAATATTGGGATACAGCCAAGCCCATTCATTTACATAGTGCTCCTGGCTGTTTTTTGCACTGCAATGGCCAAGTTGAGTAGTTGTCAAAGACCCTGAGGTCTCTAAAGTCTAAAATATTTACTATCTAGTCCTTTACAGAAAAACTGGAAAACTTGAGTCTCATACATTAATTAATATAAACAGAAACAATATCTCTAAAAATATATTCATCATCAAATTTGCATCTTATATTGTCCTTATATTTGGAAGTTGCCATTGCTGTCGTGATTGCTACAACACATTGTGTCTATGCCCTAAAGTGTGTATGATTATTAGTTAAAAAGAGTGTTGCTCACAGTCTTTTTCACAAGTGCGATGTGTAAAAATTGGCATTTGACTTAGTCTTTGCCAAATCCATCAGCAAAACCTTGTGCAGACTTCTTGGAGCCTTTTCTGAGTGCTGTTTCTGATTGCTATGAACCATGAAGGTCCAACAACCTGAAGGCATTAACACATTAGCTAGGTATAGAGCCAGATTTCATTGGGTCAAATTCTGATTTGACAATTAACAGTTATGCCTCTGTAAAAGGGGGATAATAATGATACCTACTTACAGGTAAAGACATCTAGAAGAGTGCTGGGCAATTTGTGCTTAATTAGCATTCCATAAATATTAGCTGTAATTATTATTATTTGAAGGTATTCTTTTTTTTAATATATTTTATTGATTTTTTACAGAGAGGAAGGGAGAGGGATAGAGAGTTAGAAACATCGATGAGAGAGAAACATCGATCAGCTGCCTCCTGCACACTCCCTACTGGGATGTGCCCGCAACCAAGGTACATGCCGTTGACCGGAATCAAACCTGGGACCCTTGAGTCCGCAGGCCGACGCTCTATCCACTGAGCCAAACCGGCTATGGCTGAAGGTATTCTTCATTCTGTCCTGAAACATGTGTTATGGCTTCCAGGATAATACTTACTTCACTTTATCTTATAATTTTGGAATTGATTATGTATTCTATATAATGGTTTCATGTTAATCAGTAATATTAGTCAATTAGTAAATATTTATAAAGCAGCCACCCCCATGCAGAGGAAGACCTTAAAAACTTTGGGGATACAAAGTAAGCATGAGCTATAGTTCGGTCCCCGGTAGCATTGATACCTGGGGGAATTACCCAGGAAATAAGCAAACAGAAAAGAGACAGTGATTATCCTCTGATATTCTTCCAGGCAAAAGTGGATGAAGGGGGAAATCAGAACATCTTTATTATGGAATGAGGCATGGAAGTTCCACTGTCACTAATCTGTTATTCAATTTACCATTTGTAAAAATTCAAAGAAAAGAGAGAGCTCAACAAAACCTGCAGTGCTCACAAAAGGAAGGCTTTATGAGCAGGGAAAAATATGAGTTGATGTGAGTTGGTAGAGAGAACAGAATAGATCTTGAAAAGCAAAGTCTGTGCGTGGCATGGACAGTAAATAGACCACGCTGATGGTGGTTGTGGGGCACAGTGGTCAGGGGCCACATGTGAGCTGTGGAGCTAATGGCACCTATAATACAAGAAAATGAATGAAGGACAGAGAGAGGCTTAGAGTGAGCTTTTTATGGAAATTGCCAGCCTCTCAAGTTTCCAAATGGGGACATTGGTTTGATGGTAATGCTGCAGGTAAAGTTCTGCTCATGGTTGGCTGCCAAGTGCAATGCTGAGTGTGGGGGCAGGAAAGGAGGTTGGGGAAGGTCATTTTAACTTAGAGTGGGACGGGGAAATGGGGTGTTAGATTCTAAACAATATTTCAAGTGGTTCGGAAGCCACAGTCAAGCTGTAAAGTGGGAAGCATGTAAAATGGAGACAAGAAAATCTTGCAAAGTGATAGTTGAGAAGATTAAGAACAGGCTAGACACAGGGAATGAAGGGGGGATGGGGAACTAAGGTCACCCAAGGGCTGTTCCAGACTTCAGAAGCAATGATGCCCTGGCCATAATCAGAAAGTGGTAGGGAGTACAGGCTCTGGACCTTAATTCCCAGTTCTCTTCAAGTCTACAGTAGAAAGGACTTGTCAGAACAAAGACTACAAACACAGCATATAAATATCTGATGCATCCCTTCTGTATGAACTTCAAAAGAATAGTCACAGCTCCAGTAGTCCTTATGCCATCCATTACTCATTTTCTTGAAAATATTTTCTATAAAACTGAACCTACAATCTGTATGTGGGAAGCTGACTCAAAGCCAAACTGTCCCTTTGGCAGAGATCTGGAGAGAACCACCTACTGCTGCAAAGTCAGCTCTTCTCAATATGTGTATCTGATTTAAGGAAAAAAAATACCTCAGTGTTCTAAACAGACTTCCCCATACACCCACTTTCACAAAATTTCTTGTCTGAACAATTCACTACTCAACATCCTGAATACTTATAAATAAGTCCCTGGAACAGAAGGAGAGGATTTTGACATCCAATGGGGGTGATTATGGTGTAAAGGAAAAGGTAGGAGCATGGACCTGAAATTTATCAATTTAGGGCAGATCTGATTCTTTCCATTTAAGCAACTGTTTTTATGTAAATCCTGTCCTTCAGATCCTTTTATTTCTGTGCTGCTCCCCAAGAGGCCTCTGCTTATAGTTAGGAGTTAAAGATGCTGAGGGTGCAGGAAGAGGGCTCCATATCAATGCACTTGGGTTCATGTGCTGGCCTCAGGACTCCATGGCAATGTGGCCGTTTGGGGCCCCGCCCCCCTGAAGGAACAGGAGAGAGATAAGGAGCGAGGCATTGGCCTCTTCTTCAACCCAGGACATTACACTGCTTTCCTGCCTATGGCTCCAGGGCACCAAGGTGAGTAATGCTCAACAGACGGGGCCAATAACAGTGGCCTCGATGCTGCATCGTGGTAGTGCCCACTGGCTCAGCGGTACCCAGCTGAAGGTGCCGCAGTGCCCTGAGTTCTTAGAAAAAATATCGGCTTGGGTTTTTTAAGGGACTCAAAGCTCTGCAATGATCAATAAGGGCAGAAGCCAGTCCACGTGTGATGTAAATATGCAGTTTGCATTATCCTGACTTTAGCCAGGGTCTCATTCTGGTGCCATGGTCAGCAGCTTTAAGAGAAGAGCTGCTCTCAACCTCTGCTTTGCCAGCACCAACTGACCCAGCCCCATCATCTGCCTTCCTTTCCATAGTTGAGGACTGAGTCACAGAGAGGTTAATCAGTTTGTTGTAGGTCACACAGCCAGTTAAGTGGCAGAATTAGAGCATTGTGATTCCAGAGCTGTTTTCTTAATCAGATATAGATAGTTAGATACATGGATGATACATATATACATACATACATACATACGGTAGATGGATGGATAGATGGAGGGATGAATGGGTAGACAGACATACTACTATACTGACATGATGCCTGAGAATTAAAAGGAAGCAATATTGTAAGTAGACTTTTAGAAATATCTATGTGAAAGGTACCTCAGAGACCATCTAGTACAGTGATTTCAACCTGGAGTAAATCCTCTCAAGGAAGGACGCTCAGAGACTATCATGTAGGTGGGATGAGAAGGGCAGTGAGCAAGCCTGCAGGGCTCAGAGCCCCTCTATCCCTGATGCAACCTGAACAACTCTGCGTTTATCTGTTTTATGTACTGGGATTCTGTATAAGATTTTTTTATAAAAAGAATTATGCCGCTAAGAATAATTTTAGAATCAGTTATCTATCCCAATGCTCTCATCAAAAATGAGAAAACTAAGGCCCAGCTTCATCCGGATGACACAGCAAGGTTATGGCAAAGTTAAACCAAGCATTCACTCTACTAACTCATTTGTAGAGAATAGGGAACACCCACGGGTGACTTTTAACATTCCCAACAAGAGCTGTTGTTGAGAAAACTGATTCATATTTTTAGGGGAGAGGGAAGAGATAAAGACCGCCATGTTATGACAAAAGAACAATCCTTTATTATTAAGGTACATGTGGCTGACAGAAAAATGGCAAGGGCTTCTTGTTCTCTTATCTGCCACTTACTCCTTGATTAGGAGTTTTCCCTGTGGTTTACTTGAGTCTTTTACTCAAATAAGAGAACACTCCTCTAGCATTGTGTCTGATGCTATGGACCAGGACTGCTGAATAGAGAAGAAAGACTTCTCAGCACTTCTCACCCTAGGGCAGCTGAGTCCTCTCGGGTAACAGAGTAGGATGGCACAGAGTTCCTAATAAGTTTTATATGAGAATGAAGTACAAATATTGTGCCGCAAGCAGCACATAAAGGCTGTGAGATAGTTCAGAATGGAAGGTGTACCAGAGTGAAATCTACTTACAGACTCGGAAACTCAGACTTGCTGTCTCATCAAGAGGAACTCTATCTCACATGATTAATCAAACACATAGATACTCAAATACACACACATACACACGCCCACACCACAATGGCCATTCATTAACTCACAATGGGAAATTCTGCTCCTTAAGTAGACTGAATTGTTCACATCTACAAAGCACTGCTTTCCTTCCCACTATGCAAGCTATGCACAAAGCAGGTGATCAATATGTATCTATTGAATTAATGAGGAAAATCCAATTATGAATAGAATGTCAATTCATTGACCTACAGGGAGAAATGTAACTCTCAAAGAGACTGGATGATCAAAGTCAGCACAGTCATTCCCTGTTAAAAAATAAAATAGTGGATTTTCGACCAAGATGGCGGCGTAGGTAAACACCAGAGACCGCTGCCGCAAACAACCATTTCAAAAATACAACTAAAAGACGGAACGGACATCACCCAGAACCACAGGAAGGCTGGCTGAAGAGAGACTCTACAACTAGAAGGAAAGACAACGCAGAGGAGGCTCAGAGGAGGCGCAGTGTGGAAAATACAAAGGTACCGAGGTGCGCGCGAAAGCGGGCTGGTGGCTGAGGGCGCGGTTGTCGTTTTCGGTCGGGAGTGAGTCTCAGACTCTGGGCTCCAGATCCGGGCGAGTCTCTAGGGACCCAGACTCAAACGGGAGAAGCGGGATTATCCGGCATCAGTTGGAACCTGAGGGCAGCTTTCTCTCCGAGGTTTGCTGCGGCTGCCGGGGTTCTGAGAAGCAGAGCCTCTGGGAACGGGACTGAGAGCGGCCATAACTGCTCCCTCCGCCCGCCGTGTTGATCCCGCCCCGCCCAAGCCCTGGGCAGAGCCATTTGCCGGATGGCCTCAGGCAAAGGCTAGATTAGCACCTCCCAGAGGACAGAAGTTTTCCACACAGCTGATTCTCGCAGCCAGTCAGCCTGGTGGTCAAATCCCTCTAGTATTAACTACAACAATCTGGGCTTAACTAGAACAAGACTGCGCACAAAGACCACAAGGGGGTGCACCAAGAAGGCATAAAAAATGCGGAGACAAAAAAACATGACAGAAATGGAGGATATGGAGCTAAAAATCGCAATTTTGAGGGTTTGCAAAAAACTCGAGGAGAGCCTCACGAAAACTAATGAGACCCTCGATGCTACGATAAAGAAACTAGAAATTAAGCATACACGGACTGAAATAAAGAATATTATACCCAATAGCAGACCAGAGGAGCGCAAGAATCAAGTCAAAGATTTGAAATACGAAGAAGCAAAAAACACCCAACCAGAAAAGCAAAATGAAAAAAGAATCCGAAAATACGAAGATAGTGAAAGGAGCCTCTGGGACAGCTTTAAGCGGACTAATATCAGAATTATAGGGGTGCCAGAAGATGAGAGACAGCAAGATATTGAAAACCTATTTGAAGAAATAATGGCAGAAAACTTCCCCCACCTGGTGAAAGAAATGGACTTACAGGTCCAAGAAGCGAAGAGAACCCCAAACAAAAGGAATCCAAAGAGGACCACACCAAGACACATCATCATTAAAATGCCAAGAGCAAAAGACAAAGAGAGAATCTTAAAAGCAGCAAGAGAAAGAGACTCAATTACCTACAAGGGAATACCCATACGACTGTCAGCTGATTTCTCAACAGAAACTTTGCAGGCCAGAAGGGAATGGCAAGAAATATTCAAAGTACTGAATACCAAGAACCTACAACCAAGATTACTTTATCCAGCAAAGCTATCATTCAGAATTGAAGGTCAGATAAAGAGCTTCACAGATAAGGAAAAGCTAAAGGACTTCATCACCACTAAACCAGTATTATACGAAATGCTGAAGGTTTCCTTTAAGAAGAGGAAGAAGAAAAAGGTAAAGTTACAAATTGTGAACAACAAACATGCATCTATCAACAAGTGAATCTAAGAATCAAGTGAATAAATAATCTGATGTACAGAATGAACTGGTGATTACAATGAATCAGGGACATAGAAGGGGAATGGACTGACTATTCTTGGAGGGGGGAAAGGGGAATGGGAGATGCGGGAAGAGAATGGACAAAAATCGTGCACCTATGGATGAGGACAGTGGGTGGGGAGTGAGGGCGGAGGGTGGGGCAGGAACTGGGAGAAGGGGAGTTATGGGGAAAAAAGAGGAACAAATGTAATCAGAACAATAAAGATTTAATTAAAAAAAATAAATAAATAAAAATAAAAAAAATAAAATAGTGGTCCTAACTGGTATGGCTCAGTGGATAGAGCGTCAGCCTGTGGACTGAAGGGTCCCAGGTTAGATTCCGGTCAAGGGCATGTACCTTGGTTGTGGGCACATCCCCAGTATCGGGTGTGCAGGAGGCAGCTGATCGATGTTTCTAACTCTCTATCCCTTTCCCTTCCTCTCTGTAAAAAATCAATAAAATATATTTTTTTAAAAATTAAAAATACACAGTGGATTTTATAGGATGCCAAGTTATCTGAAGGTTGCTAGGAAATTAAGGAATTAGAATTAAAGGACACGAGTATCTTAAGAAATGACTCTCAAAAAGGAAAGATGAAGGCCCACCCAATTCATTTAATACTGAGTTATCCCTGCAAAAAACACCCATAATGTTTGAGTGCACTAACCAAGAGCCCTCTCCTCTTGAGGAAGCTGGACAGGTCCTGCCCACACCTGCTCCTCATTCTCCATCCATAATTCCCATGTCTACCCAGACCCATTCTGACGGCTCAAACTTTTCCCCTTAGATCATAGCTGTCTCACCAGCCTTGAGATGGTTCTGGTTTTCTTCACATTGCCTGGGTCTGCTCTAACCCCTGAGGTACTGATTTTAAACATTAACCTGTCAAAAGTAGTCTTACTTTCCTCATCTATTTATTTTTTGTTGTTATTTGTGAGAGATAAAAGAGGAAGAGATGAAACATGTAGCATCTTGGTAACCACAATCCAGGTTATATAAAATGAATTTTTTTTTTTTAATCCTCACCACGGATATTTTTCCATATATTTTTAGAGAGAGTGGAAGGGAGAGGGAGAGACAGAGAGAAATATCGATGTGAGAGAAACACACTGATTGGTTGCCTCCTGCATAAGCCCAAACCAGGGCCCCAGCCAAGGAGGAACCTGCAACCCAGGTACATGCCCTTGACCAGAATCAAACCCGGGACCCTTCAGTAAGCAGGGCAACACTCTATCCACTGAGCCAAACTGGCAAGGGCTATAAAATGAATGATTCCTCATTTAACTAATTCTGTAAGTTTAGAATTCCATTTAGGGAGACTTTTTATGCCTCTCAATGTAAGATGAAGCAATGTTATGAGAGAATTATAAGTCAATTCCACTTTCCAACTCTATATTATTATGAAAGTACTAGAGGCCAGTGCACTAGTAGGGTCTCTAGTGGCTGCCAGCTGCCAGCCAGGTACTCCCTCCCTTTCCCTGGCCAGCCCCGCCCCCTGGTCAAACTCCCAGATGAACTCTGGGTTGAGGGGTCAATTTGCATACTACACTTTTATTATATAGGATGTTTTAGAGCCTTATCAAGCTAATGATTAAATATTAAGTATTGACTTGATAGATATGTTAAACATAATAAATGGTGTAATAACAAACATAAGGACAGACTCACCAATATTCTGTGAGTTAACAAAGCAAAATAGATCCCTTTTTAATAATTTCATGTATAACGCTCCCTCCACTAAAACTCAACCATCCATTCTTGTGCCTGAAACCCTGCCCCATCATAAGTAGAGCATGTATCCAAATAGATATATTTTACATTACATCCTCTATTTTAACAAACTTACACTAGCATATGTGGGGTATACCTATTCTGAATCTAAAGACTTTCCACCAAGAACACTTACCTTCCTCTCATTCTATAATAGGCAGAAATGTAACCCAAGTGTTACAAAGGCAACAGAGAGTCCAGCAGATGAACAAAGAAACAAAAATCCCCTCCTGGGTGCAATAGGTTGAGGCCAGTGAAACTCTATCTGAAAATGCCAGCTCTGGGATTTCTCCAAAAACAAATGAAAAGCCTACCTAGAGCATGCATTCCAGGGATTATAAACTCATTTTGGCTTATGCTCTTTAAAAAGGTCCACAGCTGCATTCAAAATACATCCAGCTCATCTGTAGGCCTGAGGACTGTCACGAAGCCAGGAGCCCCAGCTGGGACATACAGGCAGGAATCAATTTAAGCCTTTCTGGCAGAACCTGGGGCGGTGTGCTATAATGAATGTTAAAGAGAGATACCAGACCATGGAGAATTGGGTGTTTATCTTTTCTGAGTATTAACGAGATGATAAATTGATGGATAAAAGTATGTAGGAGACTCTCAGTAAAGATATTGTTCATGCTGGGAAAACGCTATGTCAGTTTGACAATGAGGACTTAATAAAAAATAAATCAGGGTTTGAGGGTTGGGGAAGTCCTGCCTGTGCTGTTGAGAGGAGAAAGATCACCTGGCGCTTCCCCAGGGCTTAACAGAAAAGAGGGGGCATTCATTCGTAGGCACCTCAACATCAGTGAAGCAACAAAACTTCCAAAGTTCTTAGAATTCTACATGTTTTTAGTAACTACTGCCAAGGGGGCTAATAATTGTATTGGGGAAGCATAACTCAAAAGTAAAAATGATAGAGGAGGGGACTATTTTAAGCCCAAAATCAATCTTATTAGTACCAAATGAACTGTAGATTAGTTATAATCCAAGCTGTGCCCATTCAGGTTATGAGAATTCACATTTAGGAGGCATTTCATATACTATTCTTTCCTTTGGCTTCTAAGGCATTTTTTCCCATTAAAAGGAACCAATTTAGACTTCCTTCACCTCCTGTGCCACATGCAATCATCTTTGCACATGTATTTAGCTCATATTACATTAAATTTTCCTCTCAGGAAACTGAGAGGAATGGTTTTGCTCATTTATAGCAGCAGCAATAATCTCAGGCATCAAGCCACTTATGATATCAACTTGTCCAGTGAGGGTGACATAATTGGCATTGTTTTCACTGCTTTCCTCCGTCTTTGGTTTGGATTTACTGTTGTTATTTATGTGTTTGCTTGTTTTGCAGCAAAGTTTGAATTACACTATCATTTTGTAATAACAATGTTAATATACAATATATACCTTTTTGAGCATTGACATTGGGTAAGGCATTATGCTAAGTACTTTGCACATATTAGTTAATTAGCATCCTAAGAGGCAGATACTATTATTGTTCCCATTTTTCTGATGAAGAATATGAAGCACAAGTAAATTAAGTAATTTATTCAAGATTATAGAGTTAGTAAGTGGAAGACCTGGGATGTTTTGTTTTGAAGTATAGTCAGCTATAATGTGATAAGTGGTTAAAATTGCTTAACAAGAACAAGCAAACAGCTATTTTCTCATTAAGGAAGAGAAAACACCTTATCAGGGTCTATTATGACAAGTTATTTTAACAATTATTAAAATAATTATGCCTAACTTAATGGGACATTGTGTTGTTTTAGTCTAAGTGGATGTTAATTTGAGGCCTAAAAAACATTTGACGTAACAAAACATATATAGGATCTCTGAATGCTAAAAATTATAAAATGCTGATGAAAAAAATCAAAGAAAATCTAAATACAGAGATATACCATATCCATAAGTTGGAAAACTAAACATAGCAAAGGTATTAATTACCCCAAAATTGATCTATAGCATAATCTTTATCAAAATCTCAGCAAAGTTTTTTTATAGACATAGACATCTTATTCTAAAAATCATATAAGACGACAACAGAAAATTAGAATTGCTAAACAATTTTGAAAAAGGCAAATAAAATGAGAGGAGTGACTCCACCCAATACTAAAGCTTACTATCTAGCTTCAATGATCCAGACAGTTGGTACTGGTGGAGGGAAAGACATGGATAAATGGAACAGAATAGAAAAACAGAATGACCCATATAAATATGCCCAATTGGTTTTTTGCCAAAAGTGCAAAGCAATTCAATAGAGAAAGGATAGCCTTTTCAATAAATGATGCTGGAATAATTGGACATAATAGGAAAGAAAAAAGGAAGGGAAGGAGGGAGGGAGAATGAGAGGGAGAAGGGGAAGGAGAAAGGAGGGGAGAAATGAAAAGGAGAGGAGAGGAGAGGAGGGGAGGGGAGGAAAGAAGGGTGTAAGGGATAAATATAAAGAAAGAAAAGGAAAGGGAGAGAAGGAGGGAGAAGGAAGAAAGGGAGAAAAGAAGGAAAGGAAAGGAAATTCCACAAAAACCTCATACATTACACAAAAATTAACACAAAACAGTTCATGAACTTAAATGTAAAACTATAAAACTTTTCTTAAAATAGGAAAATATCCTCAGGACCTGGAGCTAGGCAAAGAGTTCTCAGACTTGACACCAAAAATTCAATCCATAAGAGGGAAAATTGATAAATCGAACTTCATAAAAATTAAAAATATTTTATCTGCAAAACACCCTGTTAAAATGATTTAAAAAAACAAGCTACATACTCAGAGAAAATATTTGAAAACTACATATCAGACAAAAGAATAGCATCTAGACTATAGAAAGAACTCTCAAAACTCAACAATAAAATAAATGCAAATAGAAAACAGTCAAATGACATCAACTGACATTTCATTGAAGAGCGTATACAGATAGTAGGTAGGCACACAAATATATGTTAACAACATCATTAGCAACTAGGAAGACACAGATTAAAACCAAAATGAGATATCAGTACATGCCTATCAGAATATTTAAAATAAAAATAGTGATAATACCAAATGCTGGCAAGGATGCAGAGAAACTGATTGCTTGCACATTGCTGGTGGGAGTGTAAAGGGATACAGCTACTCTGGAAAAATGTTTGGCAGTTTCCTACAAAATTAACTTACACTTACTGTATGACAATTGCGTTCTTACCTGGTAGAAATTTATCCCATAGATATGAAAACTTATGTTCTTTCCATGTTCTTGAATGTTCATAGCAGCTTTATTTATAAAGGACAAAACCAGAAAATAATCCAAATGTCCTTCCTTTTTGTGTGTGAATGGTTAAAGCAACTGTGATAAACCATCTATGGAGTAGTACGTCGCAATAAGAAGGAACAAATGTTAATTCATGGAACAGTTTGGAAAGGATCTCTAGGGAATTATACTGACTGGGGGGAAAAACACAAACTCAAGTCCTAAAGGCCACATGCTGTATTATTACATTTATATAACATTCTTGAAATAAAATTATAGAAATGGAAAACAGATTTGTGATTGCCAGGGGCTAGGGGTGGTAGGAAAAGGTGTGGATGTGGTGAAGAGGATTAGGATGGGGGGAGCCTCAGGGTGATGGGACAGTCTTGTATCTGGTGTTTGTTATACAAATCTACACAGATAAAATGAAATACAACTATACACACAAACACACACACACACACACACACACACAAATGCATGTGTCTGGATTGTACCACAGTCACATTCCTGGTTTTGGTATTGTATGTTAGCTGTACAAAACATCACCATTAGGGAAAACTGGGTGAAGTGTATTCAGCACCTTCCTTCACATTTTTTCACAACTTCCTGTGAATCTATAATTATTTCAAAACAAAAAGTAAAAACAAAACATAATTTTTTTTTCATTTTAATTATTGGCAATTACACTTTTTAATTATGATTATTTATCCCTTGAAAGACTTTATTTCTCAAGAATAAATTACCATTGCAAAACAGGAGAAGACTACTCAGATAAAAAGCTGTCCTTTTCCTTTGAGCAGAATGTTCCCCAGAGGGGTTTGGGAGAAGATATAAAGTACATTATGTTTTGAGTTCCCCTCCCTAAAGCATGCATACCAACTCCCAACATTTTGATTACCAGGGAAACCAAATTTTATTTACATCCAGGATAACCTTGAAGAAAAAATAAGTCACCAAAAGACAACACTGAGACTGAGAAATTTAAATATGCATTTTTATTTCATTAATAATCAAAAACAAATCTTACTAACTTTATATAGCAAGTTCAAAAATTACTTTGTAACAAATTTTAAATTCACTGTCTGTAAAAATTCACCTGTAAGCTACATGGCACTTTATTGACATACCAGAGGCCCAGTGCATGAAATTTGTGCACAGGGCAGGGGGGGGTCCCCTCAGCCCAGCCTGCACCCTCTCCAATCTGGGACCCCTTGGGGGATGTCTGACTGCCGGTGGGATCGGGCCTAAACGGGCAGTCAGACATCCCTCTCACAATCCTGGACCACTGGCTCCTAATCGCTCACCTGCCTGCCTGCCTGGTCGCTCCTAACTGCCCCCCCCCACTGCTGGCCTGATTGCTCCTCACTGCCTCTGCATGCCAGCCTGATTGCCCCTAACTGCACCCCCCACCGGCCTTGTCACCGCCAACTGCCCCCCCACCAGCCTAGTCGCCCCTCACTGCCCCTGCTGCCAGCCTAATCACCCCCAACTGCCTCTCCTGCCAGCTTGGTCGCCCCAAACTGCCCCCCCTGCCGACCTGGTCACTCCACACAGCCTGCTGTTCAGTTGTTTGGTCGTCCCTCACTAACCTCCCTGCCGGCCTGGTCGTAGGCAGCCATATTGTCAGGGTGTGAGGCTTAATTTGCATATTACCTTTTTATTATATAGAATCTATCTCTATGTCTCAATATAGATACATATATAGTGTATAAACAAATCTAGATCTACATATGTACTTACTTAGCATAATCCAATATAATTTTTAAGAAAGATTATCTGGCCCTAGCTGGTGTGGCTCAGCTGGTTGGGCATAGTCCCGTGCACTGAAGGTTACTAGTTCGATTCCCAGTCAGGGCACATGCCTGGGTTACAGGCCCTGTCCCTGGTAGGGGCCATGCAGGAGGCTCAATGTTTCACTCTCATATCTATGTTTCTCTATCTCTCTCCCTCTCCCTTCCTCTCTCTAAACATAAATAAAAAATATTTTAAAAAAATATTATCTGGCTCCCACTACCAGGAAAGGGGTGGGGGGACCTTGAGATGGAAGGCCCCTCAAGAGTTTATGAAAATGTTGAAAACAACTCCTATATGGATACTACTGTGCTTTTAACAAACACTATTTGAAATTTTGACTGTAAACGAGTCAGAATCACATAGATCATATATACCTTTCTAGTTCATGTGGCTATAAAAATTAAAGGGAATTTGGCAAAACTCAACACTTTCTCAATGTTTTGGTGATGTATAAAAAGAAAAATGTGTCTGGATTTTTCAACCAAACCTTTCTTTGGCACGTGGCTATAGTTTACTGCAGAATGGTTTCAATGATCATAATAATTTAAAAATAATACATTGAAATCAGAGGCTATCTAGTTCTCCCATAAAATGACAAAGATGTCTGCTGAAATACTGTGTAAAAACAGCTTGTTCCTAGAAATAGCTAAGGAAGCAGGTGACAGTTACATCTCAGTTTATGCACCTTTCATTCAGGTGCACAACTCAGTGTAGTTTATCCTGGTTTGCGATGTCCGCCATTCATTCCGATTCTTTGTCATAAAATCCAAAGCTCTTCGCCATATGGTGACAGTTTTGAAACGTTACTAAGTGGAGCTTGTGATGCCAGTTAGGTTCCCAGCTGGTCTCTGCATTGGCTATTTCACAGACATTAGCCCTATTTTGAATGAAACTAAATTAGAGAATAAAATGAGATATTGTCATGCAAAGTCAGGCAATACTATTTGACATCTGCGCCATCTCTGAGAGCTTTATTGAGTAGTTATTTTAAAATTTAAGCTGAAAAGGAGAGAAATACAAACAGCAAGTTAGGGCCAGATAACATACTGGTGTAGCATCTTAGATGATAATAATAGTAATAATAATAGTGTTACTTGAAGAAAGGCCTCTATCTACATGGCACCTCCATTTGGGCCAGAGACTACGGAGGAAAATAGCTTTGCATAAGACATTTACAGACCCAAATCTTCAGTTTTGCCTGGCTATGGAAACAACCATAAGGATGTATGTGTATCAGAAATGCATCTGTTTTTTTCTACTTCCTGTCATTGCAAAGGACACTATTGGAAAGCAGGGAGATGAATAAAAGGAATTAATGCTGTTTTGAATAATAATTTAACATACAAAGTCCACTGGGAGAGAGGAACCTTGGTAATAATCACATGGGGTTGGAGATGACTAAACTCTCTCATTCTTTTATGACTTAAGACTGTCCTTTCCCTGAGGATCAGTATTTGTCTGTGGCAGATTGTGTGTGTGTGTGTGTGTGTGTGTGTGTGTGTGTGTGTGTGTGTGTGTAAGCATGCATGCATGTGTGTTCATGTGCACAGGCATATAAACAGTTACGTATGGAAAAATCAGAAACAACATCCCTCTCTAACTCACATTGGCAGTAGACCTTGAAAAGGACTGAACTTGGACCACAAACCTCCTGCACAACATCCTCACTTGCAGATTTTCTGCAGGAGGTGAGAAATCAGAGGTCATTAAAACCTCTTCTGCTATAGCAGCAGAGCCTAATTCTATCCTGAGTCCACAGACTTGGGGAAAAGCTTTGCTGTGAGAGAGAGATGGGCCCAGCGTGCTCCACGATGCTGCGTGGTCATGGCTGTTCTGCTGAGGGTGAGTGCAGATTTGCCCAGGGAGGTCTGAAAAGCAGCTCTCATTGAGTGGGGTAGACCTGCGGTCAGCGGGGACAAGGGCAGGAATGGATTTGGATGTGCCCTGAGAGGACCACCTGTGAAGC
>NW_005871286.1:552398-561824 GCF_000147115.1 Myotis lucifugus | reverse complement strand
GGGTAGTATTAAATGCCTTTCATGTAAATTCCCTTAAATGGGATGTCACCCTTCAATGACATGTGGTGCATCCATTAACCTGGGTGTCCTCAGTGCAATGAGAAGTAATGGCAGGAGATGCGAGGAGTCTGCATTTACCCCTCTGCATTTCTCCCTTCTTCCTAGTCAAACCCTTGCCTCACCGAGGAGGCCTGCTGTCCTGAGTCCCAGGGCCCGAGCTGAAGACAAATGATTAGAGGCTGTGTTATGAACTAGATACTCGTTTCCCCCCTCAAATTCACATGTTGAACCCCCAACCCCCCAATGTGATGGTATAGAAGGTGGGGCCTTTGGGAGGTGATTCGGTTTATATTGTCATGAGAAATGAGATTAGTGCCATTATAAGAAAAGGATGATCTCTCTCTCTCTCTCTCTCTCTCTCTCTCTCTCTCTCTCTCTCTCTCTCTTACACACACACACACACACACATACACACACACAGGTGCACACACACATAAGCACATGCACCTAGGGAGGGCCATGCGAGCCCACAGTGAGAAGAAAGCTGTGTACAAGCTAGGAAAAGGGCTCTCAGCAAAAACTGAATCTGCCAGCATGTTGATCTTGGACTTCCCAGGCTCCAGAACAGTGAGAAAACATTTGTTGTTTAAGCCATCCAGTCTGTGGTGTTCTGTCATAGCAGCCCGAGCTAAGACAGACTGTAACTCAGAAAAGAAGCAGTGGAGAAGTAGAGTAATAGGATCAGAATTAACACAAGTTCCTTCTTTTCCAAATATAATTCAGGGATGGAGGATCCTAAGAGCTGTGCAAAACTGGCCCTTAGGTTAGACTAGACGACATTTATTATTTTCCAGGTGCCAGTTGTTCTAATCGCTTTGCTTGCATTATATTCAAACTATGCTGAGAGGTAGGTGCAATCACTTCATCTTGTAGATGAATGAAGAGATGGAAAATAGGGAATTCTAGGTTTGAAAGATGGAAAATAGGGAATTCTAGGTTTGAAAGCAGGTGATTCAACTCCAAAATCTGTGCACTTGGTCACCATACTAGTCCAGCCTCTCTCTGACTTTCTCTGAGCTAATCACCACTAGTAGACTTTAACCCTTCACATTTTTCCAATATTCTACCCTCTGCTCTGAGCCTGTCCTGTTTTGCCCAAGAAGTATGCTGGCCCCTTCCTCTGTAATCCCAGCAAACCTACGAGCTGGTCTGGGCAGAGTAATTGTCATTAACTAGTACCATCCTTTCAAGGGTCTCTTTCTCTCAGGTGGTTTGATAAACAGTATTATTTTTTTTCAAAACCTGTGTTTGGTGCCTGTCCCTGTGGAAGTATTGTATTTCCCCACCCTGTGGCAATCAGGCAGGGCGCTGGGATTTGCTTTGTGAATACCATGAAATGTGAGTACAAGTGGCAGGTGTCTCTTCCAGGTGGAAGTTTTAAGAGCCAGCACCTCCTTTGTCTGAGCAACTGGAAATACTCAGATAGAAGCTGCTCCCTCTCCCTGGGTCCCAGACTGGAAATGACATGGAGCAGAGCCTCAGCCAAGCCACCACAGCCACAAAGCATGATGAGCAAGAAACAAACATTGCTATGTCGCTGGGACGTGCAAGTCCTGTGTTACTGCAGCATAAACGAACCCATCCTGGCTGATCCAAGTGGAGAATCTGCATTTCTGATACTTCCCCCCGCATCAGTGTAAGTCCCATTTTGCTGTGCCTCTGCTTTTTCAGCAGGTTTGATTTGCCTCCCAGAGGACAACGTCTTGAGACATTTTGGGTTGTCGGTTATTGGGGATGCTACTGAACCCGAGTGGATAGAGGGCAGGGATGCTGTTAAACATCTTACAATGTACAGATATTTCTCTACAATGAAGAATTATCCAGCCCAAATATCAATCGCTCCAAGGTACAAACCCTGTTCTACACTATTCATGAAATGTATTCAATTTATTGCATCAGTTGGGAGTGACTTGTTTTCAGGGAACAAATGCCTAATAACAATACTTTAAACAAAATAGTTCGCTTTGTTTTATTTATTTTTTCTGCCTAACAAAAAGGAGGGAGCAGTAGGAAGTCCAAAAATGGTCCAGAGGCTTGAAAAATATCAGGATTTACGTTATTCCTGCTTCCTGTGCTGCTGTTCTTGGTATGTTAGCTCATAAATTCATGACCACAAGAAAACTGCTGCTCCTCCAGCCATACCCATGCTGCCATACACACCAGCAAGACAAAGAAAGCGTCAACGGCCTGCACCAACTACTACCCCATTTTATGAAGAAAGCAACGCTTTTCAAACACCCGACAGAAGACCTCCCTCCTTTAGGTCTCATTGGCTGAAGTTTCTCCACTTCGTATTCTGAGTATCAAAGAAAGTTAGGAATGTGCATAGTCAGCTTTCCCAGTCTATAGTAGAAAAAGTAAGAGGGGGAAAAGTGCTGGTAACTGGTGTTTAGGGAGCAACCCTATAGTGTCTTCCCTTGTCTATAGTGTCTTCCCTTGTCTAAGCTGTAAACCATGAGTGAGTGAGACAGAAGAGGACACGCCAGATGGTTTTGAGAGACCCATGTCCCAGGTTCTATAAGCAGCTTTGCTAAGTGAGATGAAAACAACCTCTTCCCTTTCCTTTCAATGTCTCTTCCAGACATTCTAGAGATTCAGCCTCCTGTTTCAAGTTCATGCCCAATCCCAAGCACCTGTCTATGAACTGCACAGCTTCCCAGAATATACCTGTAGAACTACATGAATGTTGGTTTTCCTGACATTACCTAGTGTGGACCCCGAGGAAATAATAGCAAGGAGTTAGACTTCTGAGGCATTAATCTGGGAGATTGCAGAAAGACAAAAACAATGCTCTTTGCCTGGAAAGTCCCAAATTATTTGCAATAGCTAGGTCTTTCATCCCAACTCTCACTGCTCCTCACATCAGGCTAGTAAGTTCTCCTGGGGTTCTACAACCTATGACTCAGTCAATAGGGCACTATGTGCCGGGAGGACTTCTAACAGAAAATGCATCCATACGGAAATGAAATTCGAGAGTACAGAGGAGCACCGACGATGCATTATGATAACCTTAGTCCATTCAGTAAGCCAACAAAAGTGTGTTTTACTGTAAATTAAAATGACTAAACATTAGCCTTTTGGCCCATTTTAAGTACTATTCCTTAATGACCTTAAATGAAACAGAAAATTAAAAATCTGTGAGATGAAGAGAAGGGCAAATTGAAATACTTGCTCAGATAGGTTATGATGGCAGCAAGAAGTTAATGGTCATTTCTATGTTTAGTGCCCTGGTGGAAAAAATGAGTTGTCATAAGCTCTTTACAATGTTACACTGTGAGTGCTATTTTTAAGGTTACTTTTCATTCAGAGGCAGAAGGCAAAATACAAGTTAAAAAAAAAGGTAATATATAGAAAAGAAATGACTCAGTGTGGGGGCCAGGTCAGAAATTGGTACATAAGTAAAGTACTTAACTTCTTCCAGCTTTCACTATTACAATGCTGCCTTAATCAGAGAAAATAGTTTTAGATACCAGCCCATAAATGGAAAGCTTTATGCTGCACGAAATTTGACAAATGAAATCGGATTTGGACATCATAATTCCTAAGAAGTCCATGGCTTTATACTTGAACAAAGTACAAGTCCAGAGTGAACCTACCTATGTCAAAACTGGCCCTACTGAAATGAAAACACTGAGATCCTCACATCGTTCTTGGGCTAGGAGGACACTGTGGTGTTGGAGATGAAAAGAGCACTGACTCTGATCAGAAAATGATGCTCTTCCTTGGCTCCACCACTTATGTCCTAGACAGGACACTCTGGACAAGTCTCTATATCTCCTGGAGTCTCAGTTTTCTCCCAAATCTATATACATTATCAGTTGCTGCATAACAATTTACCCCAAGCCTTAGCAGCTTAGAATAGTAATGAATATTCATTATCTCAATGGTTTCTGTGAGTCAGGATTTCAGGAGCAGCTTACCTGGGTGGTTCTTGGCTCTGAGTCCCTCATCAGCTATTGAGATGTTGTCCCTGGCATCATTCACTTTAAGGCCTGACTGGCCTTGGGATCCAGTTCCACGATGTAGTTATACAGCTTGCACATTAGTAACTGTCCATGGGACCACCCACCATGTAAAGTCTCCATAGGACTGTGAGCTTTCTCACAACCATGAAGCTGGCTTCTTCCAGAGCAATATGCATGAAATGACTTTTTAAATGATAACATTCTACCGTATTTAAAATGTATCATCCAAATTTCATTCTATGGCCAGGAATGTAAACTTTGTAATGGGCTGATCAACCAATCTATGAATGTATATGTCTGTATATACACGTATTACACAGTACTTGCAGAATTATAGGGGGAAATGTCAGTGACATACCCTATTCCCACACTTCTTAGACACAATAACTTTCAGCAATTTAACATTTTAATTCAACTTATACAAATAACATATATAAACTTTATTTCCTAATTTTATCATCCCAAACATAATTTATTGGCTCTCTAATATTAAAGGTAAAGTTTTAGTTCTCTTATATTCACCCTTTCCACAATTCTCAAAAGAATATATTATAATTTAAGGTAAAATCAACATATAATAAATATATAATTACTAATGTTGATGTAAAATTGGGTCTTGGCTAAACTATATAATATATCATGTGAATTTTTAATGAAAATATGCATTTTATTTGAGAAATATACTTTAAACTACAAATATTTCTCAATGATACAGAGAAATTAATTTTTCCAAGGCTTTGTTAGCAAGAAATCGGGTTGAAATGTTTGATTATTCTGTGTTCAGGAAGGTAGTTTGTTAATGTTTTTTAATTGTAGTGAAGTACACATAAAATTTACCATCTTAACCATATTTAAGTAGACAGTTCAGTGGCATTAAGACATTCACAATGATGTGCAACCATCACCATAGTCCGTCTCCATTATTTTTTCATCTTCCCCAACTGAAACTCTGTACCCATTAAATAATAACTGCTTGTTATCTATTCCCTCCAACCCCTAGCAATCACCATCTATTTTGTCTCTATGAATTTGACTACTCTAAGTACTGCATACAAGTGAAAACATGAC
Source organism: Myotis lucifugus (assembly GCF_000147115.1). Classification (NCBI taxonomy): domain Eukaryota; kingdom Metazoa; phylum Chordata; class Mammalia; order Chiroptera; family Vespertilionidae; genus Myotis; species Myotis lucifugus. Next base: position 556,731 of record NW_005871286.1, on the reverse strand, counting down.
ATTTGTCTTTTTATAGCTGGCTTATCTCATTGAACATAGTATTTACAACTTATTTCGTCATGTTGTAGCATGTATCAGAATTTACTTTCTTTTTAAGGCTAAATTATATATATATTTGTAATATGTCACATTTTCTTTATCCATTCATCCATGATAGACACTTGGGTTGCTTCCACCTTTTGGCATTGTGAATAATGCTACTATGAACATGAGTGTACAAATATCTCTTCAAGTCCTTGTCTTCAATTCTTTTAGGTATACATGCAGAAGTGAAATTGATGGATCATATAGTAAATTCAATGTTCAATTTTGGGGAAAACTACCATATTGTTTTTCACAGTTGGCTGCACCATTTTACCTTCCCACCAATACACAAGGGTTCCAATTTTCCTTTTGCTTTGTTTTTTTCATAAGGGCCATCCTAATCAGTGTGAAATGATATCTCATTGTGGTCTTCATTTGTGTTTCCCTAATGATTTGGGATACTGAGCATCACTTCATGTGCTTATTGGCCATTTGTATATGTTATTTTAGGGGGGAAAATGTCTATTCAAGTCCCATGCCTGTGTTTTCTTTCTTGTTGAGTATAGGAGTTCTTTAAATATTCTGAATACTAATCTCCATTTAGATCTATGATTTGCAAGTATTTCCTCCTATGCTGTAGGATGCCTTTTCACTCTGTTGGCTGTGTCTTTTGATGCATAAAGTTATTCATTTTGTTGTAGTTCCATTCATCTATTTTTGTCTTTCCTTTTGGTGTCACATCCAAAAACTCATTGCCGAATCCAAGGTCATGAAGCTTTTTCCCTGTGTTTTAATGTAAGAGTTTCATAGTTCCACCGCTTCTTTTAAGCCATTGATCTATTTTGAGTTAATATCATTATATGGCTCAAGATAAGGGTCCAACTTCATTCCTTGCAGGTGAATATCCAGTTTTTTCAGAACCATTTGTTAGAAAGACTATCCTCTTCTCATTGAATAATCTTGACACTCTTGTCAAAAACCATTATTTTTAATTTTTTGGGCTTGTATTATGTAGTTTCTTATGCTATTTTTTGTTGCCCTTAGAGTTAATAATGGCTTCATTCTTTCATTTCCTTAATTATCTTTGTACTTATCAGTAATTTATACCCAACTGTCCCAAAATATATAAAATTTTTCTCAGTATAGTTTTTAAAACCTGGCAATATAAGTGTTTAATATATTTTCTTGATTGTTTTTTGAGGGAGACATTGCTCTTAGAGCCCTATGCCTTCCTTCTCATTACAGATTTCTGCAGAGCTGTTATCTGGAAATTCCTCTTCACTATCACCGTGGAAATCCCCACTGTTCCTTCTTTTTGTGGGGCCCCAATTTCCAGGATTCCATATCTTCCCCTTTCTTTTACTTGCTTATATTGGTGAAGCACCTCATTCAGTGGCTTCCTGAAAATATTTATTACATCTTTCCACTTTAGCATGATATGACTAAGTATAAAATTCTAGTCTTGAAATATATGACCTCAAAATTTTAAAGGCTTTGCTCCACTGTCTTGTAGCCTCCAATGTAACTGTTAGAAAGTCTCATTTTAGGCAACAGCACATCACTAAAGGATTTTAGATAGAAAATTTCATAGTTGTAGTATCTTTTAAATTGGATCACATTGACTGCTGTACAAAGGAGGAACCTAAGAGGTATGGTAATAAGTTGGGAGACCCGCAGAAGTCCAAGGTAGAAATGACAATATCTGAACCAAGACAGGAGCCATAGAGATGGAAAGAAAGGATAAAATTCAAGAAATACTTAAGAGGCAATATGAGCAGGATTGTTGGTAGAATCTAGGATGATTCTCAATGTCTTGGCAAAAACAGGTAAAGTCTCTAAATTTAGAAGTACCTTCTAATAGTTAAATATATTCAAAATATAAAGTTAGCTCCTTATAAGATGATAAATACCTCATCTCTGAATATGTTCAAGCACAAACCAAAGGAGTACTTTTAGTCTCCTTTAGATTATGAATCCTTTGAGAATAGAATAGAAGCAAAACTACATGCAAGCCTTTTCCATATATAGTTTAACCTTTAAATCAATCAGGTCAAGAGAAAATGGACCAATTGATCTTTTGCAAAGGTACAGTATAAACAGGATTTCTGCATTCACTATAAGGTAAGATCACTGACCTCTAATTAGCTTCCAACTTTTTTCCCATTATTCTAATTCCATAAACAATAAAGTGTTACCTATTAGCTACATCCCAGCACCAAAAGTGCATTGCCAAACTCATCTAACCATGTTACTATTAATTACTTACATCTTGACCTCCATGAGGTTAAGGATTTACTTTTATTCATCTTGGTATCCCTGTCATGGAGCACAAGGTTTACTTGATAAATATTGTGAAATAGCGGCATAGGGAAAGCCAAATAGTATGGCCTGTGCCCCTCTAGCAACACAGTGTTTTATTTTTTTCTTCACTGAGCATCACCATAATCATTACCCATTAGAATTATACCCAAGCGTTCACATTGAATTTTGTGTCTTAAATGATTTAATATGCTTATGGGACCCCTGGAAATACTAGTGAGTCACGTGAAATTAGTTTTAGATTTTGAAAGAACTTTTGATGCACCCAGTATCATTTCCCCAACTAGAACAATCAAAAATAAATAAATAAATACAAACAAGATTTTAATCCTTTGCTTATGGCTGAGGAGAAGACATGGTGGTAAAATAGAAAGGCATGAAGCTGGAATTTGGGGATTAATATCCGGTCCTTGCCTCTTTGTAATCTGAGTCCCATGATGATCTCTTTATCTCTCCAGGTTTTGGTTTTTTCCATCTGTAAAGAGATTTGATTGTACCTTTCATGTGGATCGGCTTTACTCGGGGCCAGCTCTGATTGGTTGGTTATAACTGTGTGGTGGAAGATTGTGCATCTAGGTGTGGGCTCAGGGCTGAGCAGCACCGTTTGTATAGCAATGCCTGCTGTGGAAGGGGCAGCACCCGTGCTGTTAAGATGACAGCCCAGGAGTGGATGATCACTAAACCCTTTCAGCTTTCAGACCCTGTGACTAGTGTGCCTTATTTTTTAGACCTTTGCTTTTTTTGTTGTTCTAAGCTAAAGTGTTTCTGAATTTTCCATGCCTCCTTTTAATAGAAGAGACTAAAATTGGATAAAAATCTCTTGAAAAACTTATCAGATTTACTATGTCATGGTTTCTAAATTCTACATTCCTACTCACTCACCATAATGTTTGCTTCTTTAATTACAGAGTTGAAGTGCCAACTGATGATACATGGAACAGATGATACTATTAATAACTTCCAGCTATAGAAAGATATGCAAAGTAAAATAACTCAACACAGCATATTGTATTCATTTCCTAAGGATGCTGTAACACATTACCACAAACTGGATGGCTAAACTAAAGAAATTTACTCCCATGAGTCTTGGAGGGTAGAAGTCCGAAATCAAGGTGTCAGGAGGGTCATGCTCTCCTGGAGGTCTCTAGGAGAAGACCCATTCTTGCCTCTTTGTAGCTGCTGGTGATTGGTGGCAACCCTGGTATTCATTGGTTTGTAGATGCATCACTTCAATCTCTGCCTTCATAGTCAAATGGCCTTCTTCCCTGTGTTACTGTATCTCCAAATCTCTCTATAAGAAAACCAGTCATTAGATTTAGAGCCTGTACTAATAGAGTATGATTTCATCTTAAACTGATTACCTCTTCAAAAACCCTATTTCCAAATAAGGTCACATTCACATGTGCCAGGGGTTATGACTGCACCATATTGTTTTGAACATTCAACCCACAAGTTATAGGTAGCAACTTCTGCATTTGTCTAAAATAATAAAATTACTAAAACATGACACTCACGTTCTGTTTTGTATAGCTTGATGATAAAGATCTGTAATTATTTACCTTGATGATAAAGATCTATAATTATTCCACTTATTGTGGAATAAAAATACCAGACTATAGTACAGTAAAATCTTATTTATAGGAGGTTATATAAAATATCTTCCCCAATAAATTCAATAAAAAAGAAAAAAGAAAAGAAAATATTTATATGTATATACATACTAGTACATTGAAAGACATTTCGATAAAGCAAGTATCATTTTTTACAAAAAAAATTAAACTTTTAAAGTTATAGGGCTGGACATAACTAAGCTCTATATATAGATATATATATATATATATATAGATCTACACTAATAAAAGAGAAACATGGTAATTGGCGTACGACCGCTACCCTTCCCATTGACTAATCAGCATATCCTTATGCAAATTAACTGTCAGCCCACCAACGGCGGCCGGCAGCCAGGCAGCTGGAAGCGAACATGAGGCTT
>NW_005871286.1:540085-552003 GCF_000147115.1 Myotis lucifugus | reverse complement strand
ATACAGGCTTTTTTGATTGCCACACTTGTAACAATATATCATTTTTCCTTATAAATTTTGTTTCACCTTTTTTCAAAGAAATTGTTTGAAAATCTTTAGGTATACCTCGATTTTTCCGGATTGTTCCACATATTCTGAATTTGTTTTTCATAAGTGCTTCACAATTTGCGACGCTATTATAATAATTCTCCATATATATATGGTACCACGAATCAGTGTATGGAGACACTACTGTTTGTATCGTTTCCAATAATCGCTTTCCTTCGCCGCAATAAATTTCCATGTTACAGATATATCCTGTATCACTTTCGCACAACAAACGAACCAATATTCCATATTTAACGATCTTGCCAACATTATATACCCTAAAGAATAATCTTCCCCTCCAAGGTACGATCCCTTCATCTAGTGATAATTGCTGATGAGGTTTGTAAATATTTATAAATTTAGGCACAAAATAATCTAGTACTGGTCTCACTTTGCAAAGTCTATCTGATTCATTTACGATATCCGCATTATTATTGAAGTGCCAAGCTTTCCATATCTGTCGGAACCTGTCTCTCGTCATCGTTTTACCAAAATATGGCGTCTCCGTCCATGGCTCCGTGGTCCAATAGTCATCTCTTCTATCTTTGCGCACCTGTCCCATGAGAACAATTAACCCTAAAAACTTCTTCATCTCTTGAGGGGTTATATCTTTCCACTTTAGGCTTTTTTTTGAAAGTTTGAAATTATTCCTATTTTGATTATAATACCTGTTTGACTCCTCTACAAGAAATTCAAAAAAATCATCTCCGATAAATAATTTCACGGCATCTTCTATATTATTTATAACAGCATCTGTGTTTAATCCTTGATGCCCTAAAAAATCTTCTAAGACCGGTGGATTATCAACATGCGACCATTCTTCTCTCCCGCCTTCTATATCTGACTCTGAGTCAGAGCTGGAGCTCGAAATTCTTCGTCCCCTCAATGTCCTGGGACGCACCATTACTTCATCATCACTAGAATCTTCATCACTTGTACTCGCATTTTCAAGATCGCTATCACAAGAATAATTGGACAACTTGTCTGCACAAAACTCATCATCACTATAGTCTGAATGCTGCGACATTCTAGGTTAAAGCAAATAAAAATAATACTAACTGAAAATAGCGGTACTCCGATAGATATCTGATATAAAAAAATAATTATTATGCGAACACTTTGCGGAACGATTTTATTTTATTTGGTTAAAAAATTCTATATGAATGTCTTTATCACAATATATTTAAATATTTAAACACGTAATAATATTCACAAAACTCAAAACTAAAGACGTCCGGACACAAGAAGTATTTCTCAATAACTATTCTCTTTGCATGGTGAGATATCCAGGGATATCGGTTATAAAATGAGAAAACAATACATTGGTACCCTAACGGTATTGTACTCGACCAGCGCCATAAAGTGTTCTCTACTTACAAGGGATTTTTATGATACCTATTACCCCAATGGGTATGAAACGGTTCGCATACGCAGGTAGGTATCTTTGTGAACGGCAAACAAACAAATATTTGGTAATACGCAGTTACAATCGGCCCGAGTTTACACGTTTCCCGCACTCCACCGCAAATCTATATGAACCGAGTTAAGACGGCTCCCGCGGAGTACGTGCAATTCACGCGAGCCGACTTAACTCGTTTCCCGCAATCCAAGTGATAATAATAATAATAATAACAATAATAATAATACCAATAATAAATTTTTAAAATTATTTACAATGCTTTATACTTTACAAAATAAATAAGCAAAAGTAAAAATAAAAACACCATTTTAAAAGATGTATTTTTTATTTAAATTCTTTATTGTTGAAAGTATTACATATGTCTCCTTTTTTCCCCCATTGAAAAGATGTATTTTTAATATTTTTAACAAATAAAGATGGGTTTGTTTTTATGTTTAGTCCTTATCTATATAAAATTTTTGGTTTATCAATGATCAGAGATGAAAAGGGTCTTACCTTGTTCCTCATAAAGGAAGAAATTCCTTCAGTGAAATCCAAAATAAATTTATTCAATAGGTCATTTTATGTCTGTTAATATTATGTAGGAGACTGTCCCCATTATGTTATCACTATCTAGGTTGTACTAAAAACAGAGATGACATCAGGTATTTAGCCTTAAGTGATCCTACAATAGTGAATTCAGAAAAACATTTCAAAAAACGGAGCCCAGCCAAACATGAGCCTGGAGGCTGAATAGAGACTCAACTATGCACTGTTCAGCAATTCTGCAGGGACTTCCTTGGCTGACAACTGAAATCCTTGGTCAGTGGGGCATGCAGCTTCACTCCTTCCACCTGTCTTTTAGTGTGTCATTATTGCAAATTAAATAATTCAGTTGAAAGCTAAAACATTTGCTGCACTGTCTGGAGAACCTCTCGACTCCAACATGTGACATACATAATTGAGTTCTCTTCCACTAAAAGTCAAAATATCACAGAGTTCAAACCTAAGTCTCTCAGACCTTCTCTGCCCCATTTAAGAAGGATGAGTGTATAGAATCTGACACAGTTGACTTTTTAACTGCAAAGGAAGGAAGTTCCTTTAAGCCTAAGAAAGCAAAACCATCTGGTATTGCACAGCTGTGGAAATATTGTGTGTATAATTATTTATGGGCTTACCTATTATTTGGTCTTGATATATCCCAAAAGACTTTGAATAAGCAGAGTTTCATAGTGACTTCAGATCAATAGCTTCTAAATCATTATTCTTGTTCAAGATTTTTCTCATCAGAATGAAGAATGGGAAAATCCTGTTTTCATTAAAGAAAAACAGAGATGTCATCCTAGCTTATGGAGAGGCATGAGAGATGGCAGCCTTATATAGTACTGTAGAAAAAAGTAAATCTTCAATCGTTCCATAATCTTGGCCTTTCAATTCCATCAGTCAGAACAAGTAAAAAATATATATACTCAACAAAAAATGGGGTATCTGAACACTCAACTATTATTTGTCTGATAGTCTTTACAGGTTGACTACTAAGAAAGAGCAATCCACCCATTTTAAAATAAAATCATGAAAGTATAGAATTTTAGAGTTTAACACTTGAGATTTTCTGCTGCCTAAGGAGCAGATCAGTTTTGACTTTTTTTTCTTTGTGTGTTATTTGCCAGAAAAAAATCTTCCTCCTGAGAACTAATGAAAAACTAGAAAGATATTTTAAAAATATAAATGTTTGAAGCATCAGAGAGTTTTCCAAAGAGTGAGATTTTTAAAAAGCTGATTTAAAAGAGAAAAGGGATAACAGAAAAAAATGAGTTCAACAGATAGTGTGTTGCTTTTATCCTGAAGACTTTTGCCAATTTACCAGTGATGGCTTACAGGCTGAAACACAGAACAGAAGCCTGTGTCTGGGAGGATGAGAAGCTGAATAGAACTTCCAACCATCTTGCGAGGCTGAGGAAGACATAAATTGGAATTTGGAGTATACTAAGGAAAAAGAATGTTGATAAAGCATCAAAACTTTCTGTTAGGACCCCTGAAAGACTTTTGTGAAACCCTAAAATAGGAGTACATCAGAAAGACATTGTTGAATCCATCCTCGCAAATACTAAAACTGACCTTTGAATCAGCCCAATTCCTGGCTAGATTAAGGTGGCATTCCCCTACCTTAACTGCCTGCTTGAAACAAGCAAGTCCTCTCAGAAAAAAATAGAAAATCATTCAGAAGCAAATTTTTCATATATGATGTCTGGCATTAAATTTAAAATTATGAGGAAACAAGAACACCTGAACAAAATCAAGACAATAACTAACAGTATGAACAGATCCACAGAAAATTTATTGGTGTTCTTAGACAGACATTTTTTTAAAACTATAATTAATACCTTCAAGAAATTAGACAGCATGTTGAAGAATTTCAGCAGAGAAATTGAAATTATTTTAAAAAATCTAATAAAAAGTTTAGAACTAAAAATATAGTAAGTAAAATTAGGAGTTCAATTGACAGGTTTAATGGTAGATTAAATAAAGCTGATGAGAAGATTCATGAACTGTAAGGTAGGTCAGGAAACATACAAACTGACATATAGAAAAGCAAATAAGTAGAAAATACAGAAAACAAAAGACAAAAAAAAATTATAAGCAGCAGTGGTAAAAAAAAGGTAATGCATCATTCAAAGAAGCAAGTAGATGAGCAAATAAACTGACAGATGACTCCATAAAAGAAATAATGCAATCTGGAACAAATTGGAATTACTCAAAGTGTAGAAATAACCTTAATACTTATTCAGTACAAACTCTGCATCCCTCTCTTTTAATAAGGAATGTAGGGGAAGGGATTCAAAGCTTTAGGGAGATTGGAATGTTAGAAGAGATTAATCAATTAAGACCTACTCATCCACACTGTATGAGTCCAGAAGACATACCTTTCACCAATACTTTGGTAAATAAATGTGTGAAAGGAGCCTCCACATCTTTGAAGAGCTCCATGACTGCTATTTTCTGTAGACTAGGCCTTAGAAGGGGAACCAAGACAACTCAATTGGAAAATATAAATGCAATGGGAGTAATTGGATCCTGGAGTTCCAGGGGCCAAATGGTACCATTCAACTCAAAGGCAAGATGGGCATAATTACAATGAACAGCAAATCTCAAAACAGCTATCAGGGTAGACTGACAGATAACGCCACAAAAGAAACTAAAATTTTAAAAAAGTTGGAGTGGTATATTCAAAGTGTTGGAATATTACTTATTTAGTCCCACTATGCCAGTGATGGCGAACCTATGACACGCATGTCAGAGGTGACATGCAAACTCATTTTTTTGATTAATTTTTCTTTGTTAAATGGCATTTAAATATATAAAATAAATATCAAAAATATAAATCTTGGTTTTACTATGGTTGCAAATATCAAAAAATTTCTATATGTGACACGGCACCAGAGTTAAATTAGGGTTTTTCAAAATGCTGATACGCCGAGCTAAAAGGTTCGCCATCACTGCACTATGCCATAATAAGACCTAATAAGAAAAAAACATGTGCAGAAGGGTTAAGATTCTAGCCCAAAATAACAAAGTACAGCCAGACCAAACCTTCTGGTTGCCCATCAGTCTCCTAGTTGATTTGTATTTTTTCCCATTGTCTTACTCATACAACCAACTCAAAGAAAATAAAGAACAGCCTACCCCAACAAAGAAATTACTGCTTTCTGTCCCTATGCCTTTTCAAATATGTATTTAGGTATCCCTTATGTAAAGAAAATAATCTCTACATAACCCAACGGCTAAATTTTGACCAAGCATATTAACTTATCTGAAAACATACTGATTCCATTCTTGTCCTTTGCAAAGAATTATTGCTGGGAAAATGCCTACTAAACACAAATTCCCTACATTATAAGCCTCATCAATTTAATTGCTGCATTCCCAACTTGTCTGGGAATTGGGTGAGGAGGAGCATCATTACTCTGTATGTGTGACCCTTGATTCAACTGAGTACTTTTATCAATCCAATATTTCAAACGTGACACACCTGCATTTTTAGAGACCCCAAATAGACCTATTTAAAAAAAAAAGTTTTGAATTTTCAAGGAAGATTTTTTTGATGCATAAAAACCTCTACTTTCCTAAATCATCTGTTCCACAGTTCCAGCAGTTGAAATTTGTAAATGTCATTCTTCTTAATGCCACCTCCGAAAATGTGGCCTTTCAACATGCACATTTGTGCAATTCAGAACAATGGGGGGTCTCCTTAAATGGCTTTCTCTGAATACATTCAGGGATACAAAATTGCTTTGCATGTTGAAAGAGATCAGTAATATTTCTCATTTTTTGAAAACATGATTTCTCTTTTTTACCTAATTGAAATAGTTAAAGAGGCTCCAGCAAATAAAATGGAGGTGGCTCACATTTGGATATGTAAAAATAAAACACCTACAGGGATTATCTGTCAGGTTTACAGGAAAGAATATGAACGTGTAATGCCTAAGGATTTAATTCAAGGAATATGAGAGCATTTCCTGTCACCAACTTAGCACTGCCTTTTGATATTCTCGTGAAATGCTAGACAGCACTCAGGGCACCAAGTGAATAAGGGGAAAAAGTATATTCATTTGCTACTTCTAAATACAGAACTTTGTCTCTCTTACTAATGCTTTAAACCTAGTCATCACCTAAAAATAGTCTCATTTTTATTAATATTAGCCCTTTACGTAAGGTCCATGAGTGGGCAAACTTAGCAGTAGCATCTGTTTTAACATCATCTTACTGTGCTAACTATCTAACTAACCACCCGTGTGTGTGCCAGATGGAGGTGACTGCTCTGACTCTACATGGCACCTGTCAGCAGTCCAGCAATCTAAAGGAATTAAATAACTCCATCTGCTCTTCCAAATTGCCCAGCGACTAACCCTCAAATGTTAATGTTTTTGTTTGTTAATAAATAATAAAAGGACACTTTGTCAATTATGTGACTTGAATGATTCATAATTTGTGCATCACCCAAGAAGCATTTATTAAGTACCCACTATATACTTTTACTATGCTAGTTACTATAAGATATTAGAAAAAATAACTATACCAGTTGAGGAGAACATACCTGGAGAATAATTCATGGTTCCAGCAGTATTATGCATGGCAGCTAATATAATAATGTTATAAATTATGTGATACTGACAAAGAAGAGACCAACATAAAGAAAATAATTTTTTCAAATATTTTTCCATCTCCATTTATCCCCACTGTAACCACCCCCACCCCTGCAATCACCACACTGTTGTCCATGCCCATGATTTCTTTCTCTTATTTTTTCTTTTTTTGCTCAATCCCTGTCACCCAGAGCAGTCAACCTGATTTCTGTCTATGAGTCTGCCTCTATTTTGCTTATTAGTTCAATTTGCTCACTAGATTCCACATATGAGTGAAATCATATGGTAGTGGTCTTTCTCTCACTGGCTTATTTCACTTAGCATAATGTCCATCCATGCTGTCTCAAAGGGTAAAATTTTCTTTCTTTTTATAGCTGAGTAGTGGTTATAAGACTTCTCTCCAGCTAGTCTTCTGTTGGTTATTCAGGATGATTTTTTTCTAATTTAGTTATCATTCCAGTTTGGTCTTGGGAGGAGGTTAGAGTAGCTTCCACCTAATCTGACACCATCTTGGTCTCTCCAATTTGATCTTTTCTCATTCTGAAAGCTGGGATGTTCAAAGTCACAGTGCTGGCAGATTTCATGTCTGGTGAGAGCCCACTTCTGGTTCATAGATTTTTGTCTTCTCACTATGTTCTCACATGTGGAATGGTAGAAAATATCTTTTTTAAAAAGAAGGAAAACTAAGATTAGAATAAAATGTGAACATTATATGTGTTTGCTTGGGAGTGCAAGTGGAGGAGTCCAAGTTTATTTAACCAACAAATACTTATTAAATGTAGACTACGTGCTTCAAACTATGCTAAAAAGAATAGTGGAGAAAAGAGGAATAGGACAGAGATCCTCCCTACCAAGAGATTTCATACTTTCCGGTGTAATAAGATACAATCACAAATATCTCTAATAACCTTAAGTAGGTTAAAAACTGCCTGCTTAAGAGCTGATATTAAAAATTACCTTAAAAAGTTGGAGGTAAGCTATGAAACAACATTGCAATAGCAATACTGGTTCCTTTTGATATTTTGAGTAAAAATAATCTTCTAGTCTTTATCTCCTCCAACATTTGACTTCAAGATCTTTAGTATTCTCTACATTGTCCTAGTCTGACCATTTGCTTAATGGTGATTAAGTGCAATAATGACATCTCAGAAATTGTTCTGGTGACGGTTCTTTAATATTATAGAAAAGAACAAAAGCCCTTTTTTTAAAAAAAAATCCGCACCCAAAGATATGTTTTCTTAAATTGATTTTGAGAGAGAGATGTTAGAGAGAAACATCAATTGGTTGCCTCCTGTATGCATCCCAACTGGGATCAAACCTGCATCCTAGGTATGTGCCCTGATCAGGAATCGAACCTGAAATATTTTGTTGTACAGGATGACACTCCAATCAACTGAGCCACCTGGCCAGGGCCTTTTTGTGACATTGTAGTTGACAATCCACTGGTGGCCAATAACTGATATAAACATATTACTGCAGCAGAAATCTGAGATGGAAGACAGACCACTTGAAAACATAAAGAAAAGTGAACACAAGCCAAATGTTTATTAAAGTTTAGTTGCCTTTCTAGATCTAAATATGAGCAGTCAAAGCTTTATCTTATGCCCTATGGAAATACAAAGCCTTCTCAAAGTCTTCAAAGAATTTCTTAGAACGTTACATGCTCTTGTTGTCACCTCTAGTTTCAGCTTTTAAAATTTTTGAATTAGTTCCATTAGGACACATCTCACCATCTCATCCATGCATCCTGTTTAATTTCACACTACATTGATCCAACTGTGAAACTGTTTTTCCTAACTTCCCACAAACCAATCACTCCTATGGGTATCTACATGTGGGACAAAACCGAACTGCAAATTTAGGATGTCAGAGAATTTGTATGTCCATAACACAAACAAACCAAAAATGTAGGTCTAAATATTCCTGCTGCAAAAGTCACTTGGCCATTTGCACAACTGGTATTTAAATCTCCTGCCATGTTATTCCCTCTTAAAGGGCTGGCACACGAACTTACACAGTACCGCTCCCTCTGAGCTCCAGAGCTGGGTGGCAGCATTGGGGGAACCTGAGTTGACTGGCAGCCATATCTGAGTTTCCATCAGCATGGCTCTCACTGTTCACTCCACCCTGGGGCTTCCCTGAGACCCCGCCCCATCCAACTTGCAGCCTCACCCAAGCTGTTTGCAGTGGTTTTTCCATATGAATGGCCTGTCCTGGCTCTGGCTTCAGACTTTTCCTAAAATCTCTCCAACAAGCAGCAGCTGGTGTCAGAATGCCCCATATCTATCAATAAGAGGCCCAAGACCTGGCACTAGCAACAGCCTGCCTTATAAATCTACAAGAAATAGGTAAAATATACAGTGGGGCCTTGACTTACGAGTTTAATTCATTCCATGACAGAGCTCGTAACTCAAATTACTCGTATGTCAAATCATTAAAGTGAATGAGTGAGACACGTGATGCTGGGCTGATGTTGTGGCATTCACTGTTACATTCGCTGCGCCAACTAGTGGTGGGGTATCTAAAGCTGGCTCGTAACCCAAATTTTAGCTCGCAACTCAAAGCAAAAAATCAGCCGAGAGATGGCTCGTATCTCGAAAAACTCGTTAGTCTGGACACTCGTAAGTCAAGGCCCCACTGTACCAAGATAAACTAATTTCTGGGCCATAAAATAAGTCTCAATAAATTTAAATGATTTCAAATCTTATAAAGTATGTTCTCTGACCACATGGAATTTAATTAGAAATAAGAGAATATATCTGGAAAAATCTCCACATATTTGGATATTTAATGACAAACTTTAATTTTTAATTTTTTTTTTTTGCTAAAAGTATTACAAAGGGTATTACATATGTGTCCTTTTTTCCCCCCGCCCTTGACAATCCCCTGCCCTCCCTTACCCCCCAGTGTCTTATGTCCATTAGTTATGCTTATATGCATGCATACAAGTCCTTCGGTTGATCTCTTACCCCCCTCCCTCCTGCCCCCCAACCCTCCCCGGCCTTCCCGCTGCAGTTTGACAATCTGTGTGAGGCAGCTCTGCCTCTGTATCTATTATTGTTCAAAAGTTTGTAATGGTCTTTATTATCCATGAATGAGTGAGATCATGTGGTATTTTTCCTTCATTGACTGGCTTGTTTCACTTAGCATAATGCTCTCCAGTTCCATCCATGCTGTTGCAAATGGTAAGAGTTCCTTCTTTTTTACAGCAGCATAATATTCCATGGTGTAGATGTACCACAGTTTTCTAATCCATTCATCTACCGATGGGCACTTGGGCTGTTTCCAGATCTTAGCTATGGTGAACTGTGCTGCTATGAACATATGGGTGCACATATCCTTTCTGATTGGTGTTTCTGGTTTCTTGGGATATATTCCTAGAAGTGGGATCACAGGGTCAAATGGGAGTTCCATTTCCAGTTTTTTGAGGAAACTCCATACTGTCTTCCATAGTGGCTGCACCAGTCTGCATTCCCACCAGCAGTGCACAAGTGTTCCTTTTTCTCCACATCCTCTCCAGCACTTGTCGTTTGTTGATTTGTTGATGATGGCCATTCTGACAGGTGTGAGATGGTACCTCATTGTTGTTTTGATTTGCATCTCTCGGATGATTAGTGACTTTGAGCATGTTTTCATATGTCTCTTGGCTTTCTGAATGTCCTCTTTTGAAAGGTGTTTATTTATACAATAGCCCATTAATAGAAAATATTTAAGGACAATGTTGAAGAGAATTATAAGATTGGTTTACTAAAAACAATAGTTTTCTATATTTTTGCTAGATTTCACTGGTCCACATACAATTTCTTGCCCACATTTCTTGCTTATATCTGCAGTCATGTGGAAAACAAATTTGTCATCCAGGTCTCCAAGAGATTACTCTGGCCTGACACTCTGTGGTAAATTGAACTAACCTGCTCCAGAAATGGTTTCACTTAGCATGAACTCATAATACTGTTGAGCATCAGGGCAGCAACATCAGATCCTCTTTTTTTAAGGAAGGCTTTTCTGTGGTTATTGCAGATTTCTCACATTTAAGGAAAAATAATTTGCCAACCTTCAAGTGGATTGGAACATTATTCCCATTCTAAGACAAGAATAGGAATATCATATTACTTTTCCAAACATGAAGTTAAGGAAGGAATATTTGAACTACACAGCTCTTTTCAAATTCTGTTTTGTTTATTTAAAAGTAGATATATTCAGTCATAAGAAAAATCTTATATAATTTTGGAATTCCACACCACAGGGCCTTTCTCATAACAGGGCCACAGTTCCTATGCCTTTAGGCTGTAGACCTGGAGCCATTGTTAACTGCTCTCTCAAGATGGTTTCATGCAAGTTTTTCTCAGATGTATTCTCTTTGGCTACACTCACATTCACAGACATAAAGCAGAAAAATACTTAAAGAAAACATTTCACATGCATTATTAATAAATAATGACCAGAGGTTTTATTCTTAATAAACTAGAGGCCCAGTGCATGAAATTCGTGCACTGGGGGGAGGTGTCCCTTGCCCAGCCTACACCCTCTCCAATCTGGGACCCCTCGGGGAATGTCCGACTGCAGGTTTTGCAGGCCTAAACCAGCAGTCGGACATCCCTCTCACAATCTGGGACTGCTAGCTCCTAACCACTCACCTACCTGCCTGCCTGCCTGCCTGATTGCCCCTAACCACTTCTGCCTGCAAGCCTGATCACCCCCTAACTGCTCCCCTGCTGGCCTGATTAATACCTAACTGCTCTCCTGCCAGCCCGATCACCCCCAACTGCCCTCCCCTGCTGGCTTGATCTCGCCCCCAACTGCCCTCCCTGCGGGCCTGATCTTGCCTCCAACTTCTCTTCTCTGCTGGCCTGATTGCCCCTAACTGCCTCTGCCTGCCTGATCACCCCTAACTGCCCTCCCCTGCCAGCCTGATCTCATCCCCAACTGCCCTCCTCTGCTGGCCAATTTGGTCCTGATTGGTTGGTTTCTACGCCAGTCAGCATCAAAAGTTCCACCTCCTAGGCAGCCATTGGCTCCTCACAGTTGACCCAGATTTGGTTCTGATTGGTCAGTTCCTATGCCAATTAGCATCAAAAGCTCTGCCTCCTAGGCATCTATTGGCTCCTCACAGTTGACCCAGATTTGGTTCTGATTGGTCAGTTTCTATGCCAGTCAGCATCTCTGGGCCTATCAACAGAGTCTGATTAGAAAGGCAGGGCTGATCAGCAGCCCCAGTGGAGGCCTGGAGAGAAATGGAGGCCGGACCGGCTGGAGAGAAAGAGAGAGGCAAGTGCAGATCAACAGCT
>NW_005871286.1:401557-539612 GCF_000147115.1 Myotis lucifugus | reverse complement strand
TGAGAGGGCACTCTGAAAAGTTGCTCTTGTACAGGGTGTGGAACGCAAACGCAAGTGTGCAGTAAACCAGATTCGGGGCCGACAGTGCCCCAGCAACAACATAACCCATGGCTGAAGGTGGAATCACGTGGCCCCATGAGGAATCGGGCTCCCTCCTCTCTGGTTTCTGGCGAGTCACCCAAGAACCACTGCTGCCAAGTCACTGCAGCACGGCAGCTCCTGCATTGAGCATCTGCCCCCTGGTGGTCAGTGTGTGTCATAGTGACCAGTTGGACGGTCAAACACTTAGCATATTAGCCTTTTATATATATAGATATAATATACCTCATTTCTGCCTTAATGTATTCAATTACATATTTAACATTTCCTGCTAACCTTTTCAAACACAGGAAAGCAAATTTCACCCACCTGATTGGTATGTTTTCTAATGTATATGTTATTCTCATTTTCTTTAATTCAAGTGGACATTTGCTTTCTTTGGTTACATTGCTGAATAACCAGTTATGTAACTGATTTGTAGATGCATTTAAACTCTTATGCCTCAAGGGATTGATTCATACATACTGTTGTCATTATACTTTATCTCAACAATTTATCTGCCCCAACAGTCTCATAAAGTGGGTTGGTATAACTGCCCCTTTTTATAGGAACCCAGAGACATTACACTATATTTCTGCGTGAATTTGTGCCAGTCAGAAGTGGCTTTGCCCATGCGGTTCTAATCTATAGCATAAACCAGACCTACCCCACATCCCACGAGAGCCACAATTTTGTGGGCCATTATAGCAAAGAGTTAAAATGGTAGATAGCATTTTGAAAAGTACATTTATAACACAGGTTATTAATGATTGGTACTACTAAGTAATTATAATACTACTGAACATAAGAGACCCTCTCCAAACATATATTATTCTGAGTTAACTTGTGTGACCATGGAGTAGGAGAAATTTAAAATCATAGACTACTTAGTATAAGGTTTGGATTTTTAGGGGTGTTTTGTTTTATTTGGCATAAGCAATGGACTTGAAGGGAGAGCAAACTTGAAGTACAAAATATGCATCTGTGTTTAATTAAGAGCATTTTGAAGACTGCATGTTAAGCAATGTGATTTTAAGACTCAATCATTGTAATATGACCGAAAGCTGAGTGAAGAGCGAATCAATCAGCTTGCTGTTTTGTCTATAGACTCTGATTTTTGTTCTCACTAACTTTGTTTTTGTCTGAACACATTGGTGATGTTTATTTTGTTTAATATATACTTATCCTAAAAAAAAAAATAAGAAATTTTTCTAAAATTACAGGTGCTCTGAAATCCACCCTCAATTTCATTTACTAAAATTAGGAAAGCCCATCACTTGCACTTGCAAAATATCTTAAATATTTTCAGACCCAGTTGACTCTTTCCATTCTATTAATTCTGACTCTATTCTTTTTTCCCCCCTGATAAAAACGATACCTTTGACAGTCTTTTTATAGGTTCATTCCACCTTATATCACATCCTATAGAAACTATAAAGAGAGTGCCAGACCCAGAGGTACCAGGTATTTGGTCTTTACCTGACCCCAACACAAACATATGAACACAATTTTCCCAAGACCACAGCCAAATTCTTCACTGTTCTACAGCAAAAGTTTTGGTCCCAACCACTGGAACAAAGTATTCTTTCACAATGTACCTCAAGATATTTAATATTCATCCACAACTAGCTTAACTGCAGTTGAGGTTAATGTTTAAGTCCTAGTTTAGGACACACCTATACAAAATCAACTTTGTACAACCAAAATTGACCCAAAGAAGTTGCAGTTAGTTTAAATAGCAGTCAACCCTTTCTGGACAACTAGGCCAAATATATCTATAAAATGTAAATATATTTTTATGTTAATTACAAATATATCTATAAAACTTACCAATTAAAATAACTTGAGGTTTACCATTTGTTTACCTGAGGAAGAGCAAGAAATTCTACTGAGAGAGACACAGAAAGAGATCTTAGGGCAGAAATTCCCTGGCCCTAAGGGTGAGAATTTTTTAAATTTTTATTGAAAAACTAGAGGCCTAGTGCATGACATTCATGCCTGATCTGCACCCTCTTGCAGTTTTGGACCCCTTGCGGGATTCGGGGGATTCGGGGGATGTCCAACTGCCAGCTTAGGCCCGCTCCTGGGGGCCTAAGCTTGCAGTCAGACTTCCCCTGAGGGGTCCTTAGCGCTGCTGCGGAGGCAGGAGAGGCTCCCACCACCGCCACTGTGCTAGCCAGCCATAAGCCTAGTTTCTGGCTGAGCAGTGCTCCCCCTGTGGGAGCACACTGACCACCAGGGGGCAGCTCCTGCATTGAGCGTCTGCCCACTGGTGGTCAGTGCATGTCATAGCAACTGGTCATTCCACCATTTGGTCAATTTGCATATTAGGCTTTTATTATATAGGATATATAGTGAGAAAAGTACACATAGTGTACATTTTGACAAATTTTC
This sequence comes from Myotis lucifugus, assembly GCF_000147115.1. NCBI lineage: Eukaryota > Metazoa > Chordata > Mammalia > Chiroptera > Vespertilionidae > Myotis > Myotis lucifugus. The sequence goes on along the minus strand of NW_005871286.1, from coordinate 537,140 downwards.
ACAAGCTGAATATGCCTGTTTAAGTAGTTCATACACCAAAGAAGAGAAAATGTCCAGCGCCATAAAAGTCTCTCTCACACCCATTGCCATCATATCTATTAAAAAGAAAAAAAACCCTATGAGGTAGGCAATATCACCATTCCCAATTTACAAATAAGGAAACAGATATAGAGACAAGGTTACTTGCTCAAAGCCATATTACTAGCCATATTAGGATTTGAATCCAGGCAGCCTGACCCCATAACCTATGCTTTTTACCTCTACACCAATGTTCTAACTTATGTATCCATTGAAAGTTGATACAAAACCTTAACCTTTTCTTTACCTATTACAGATGTTCCTGTTAAAAGGAACCAATTTTTCCCCAGAGCCTAATTTGCTCCCCTGGTGCCTATGCCACCCACAACAGAAAAACAGGAAGTCAACTCTTAGAGACAGTAACTGTTGAACTTCAGAGACCCAATACATTTTCTTTTTGCATATTTTACCACCAGACAGTCAACTAGACACTGGGAGAAATTAGGCTCATTAACAATTACTGTGTCTACCATCTATCGCTGCCTTAGGGCAGGAGTCAGACAAACAGAAGGGGCACTGCAGGCTCCAGACTCAATGTCATCCAGTCACAGCAGCCAGTACCTGGTAGCACTTGTACTGTAAACACACCAGCCCTAAAGAGGGATCACCTGCTAGGGGAGAAGTGGGGTTCATAAAGTGCATTTTGCAATGGCAACGTTATTGACATTCCTGGGGTGAGGAATCTGAAGGTCAAACTTCTGTGGAGTATACTGATGTCATTGTTTTAAAAGTATATCTCATTATTTCACAGATATATGTTATAATGTTAAGGGCCCATATTGATGAAACTATAAGTAAGAAAGTACATACATCTCTTTACTAAGAAGAGTATTCGAAGGCTAAGCATTACCTGGGTGTGCTGGTTCTGAGCTCCGGGGCATCTTCGATTCTTTCACTCAGCAAATACTCATTGAGTACCTACATTATGCCACGTACTATTCTGGATGTTAGAGATGGCGTGGTAAATAAACAGACAAGATACAGCCCATCAAAATTTCACATCTACTTTCTTTTTTTTTAATTTTATTTTATTGTTTAAAGTATTACAGATAGTACATATGTCTCCTTTTTTTCCCCCCATTGACCTTCCCCCGGCCTCCCCTACCCACCCCCCCGCCATTGCCCTCACCCCCTCCCCCCCGCCCCCAGTGTCTTGTGTCCATTGGTTATGCTTATATGCATGCATACAAGTCCTTCGGTTGATCTCTTACCTCACCCCCTCCCAACCCCCCCAGCCTTCCCACTGTAATTCACATCTACTTTCAAAACCAACTATTAGCTTCCTTACATGAGGCTTCTAAATCTCTTTTGGTAAGAAATGATCTGTGTCTCACCAATAACAATTTTGTTATTGACCCATAGGCAGAGGTGAGAAAGAGGATGACAACTTATAAATGGTACAACTGTGTGAAAAATATTCATATGGTAAGGTTTAAAGATGACAATCATAATTCCACGCCCCAAGTTCACTGCTTAAACTCCTAAAGAACCCTTAGGGTGGGACAGAGTAGAGGCAGTGAGGGCCCAGGTCTACACAGCCAGCACCCTGAACTTTGTCCTGGTGTGAAATGTACAACTTAGAAGTTCTTGTTCATTTGTGAAATGAAACAACTCTTTCTCTTTCTAATGACTGCATGACCTTATACCAGTGATGGTGAACCTATGACACGCGTGTCAGAGGTGACACACAAACTCATTTTTTTGGTTGATTTTTCTTTGTTAAATGGCATTTAAATATATAAAATAAATATCAAAAATATAAATCTTTGTTTTACTATGGTTGCAAATATCAAAAAATTTCTATATGTGACACGGCACCAGAGTTAAGTTAGAGTTTTTCCAAATGCTGACACGCCGAGCTCAAAAGGTTCGCCATCACTGCCTTATACACTGAGTGGCCAGTGACCACCTGACGTTTGTAGGCAAATTAGCTATAATTTCACGCTGAAGTTACTAGAGGGCCAGACCATTATAAATAGGGAAGCAGCTTGTTAACCACGACAGAAGTGATTTTTTTCTGAAGATATGGGTAAACAACGTGATTTAACAGCCTTTGAAGGTGGAATATGAATATATATACTGAGTGGCCAGATTATGATGACCACCCCATCAGTACTTCGTTGGGCCACCTTTTGCCTTCAATACTGTGGCGATTCTTCTTGGCATTGACTCCACGAGATGTTGAAAGGTGATGCGAGGAATCTGACACCATGCCTGAGGAATAGCACTGTCCAGTTCTGTGAGATTTGATGGTTGTGGAACCAGCTGCCTGATGGCTCTTTTAACTTTGTCCCACAAATGCTCAATTGGATTGATATCTGGTGATTGTGGGGGCCACCTAAGCAAGGTAAAGTCTCCCTCATGTTCTTGAAAGCACTCCTGCACAATACAAGCACCGTGGCATGGCGCATGGTCTTGTTGGAAGAAGCCATCTCCATTGGGATACGCCATCAACATGATAGGATGAATTTGATCAGCAATGATACTTAGGTATGTTGTGCTATTCAGATGTTGTTCCACATGAATTAAAGGGCCCAAATCATGCCAGGAAAACATGCCCCAAACCATAACACTGCCCCCACCAGCTTGAAGGGTTGTACTCATGCATGTGGGGGTGCATGCTTTCATGCTGTTTCTGCCAAATTCTCACTCTTGCCATCTGCATGATGCAACTGGAAACGTGATTCATCGGAACACATGACTTTTTCCCAATACTCCATTGTCCAATCCTTGTGTTCCTGTGCGAGTTGGAGACATTTTATCTTGGTAACTGCAGACAGCAAAGGTGTTTGAACAGGCCTTCGGCTTCCATATCCCATATGATGCAGTGTACGACTAATTTGCCTACAAACATCAGGTGGTCATAATAATCTGGCCACTCAGTGCATACTAATGGCTATGTTAAAGACAAAGTCTCTCAATCAAGTAAACCACTACTTAGAGAGTTAAACACATAAATAAAAACAAAATTAAGAAATATGTTAATTTTTTCCTTACTAAAGACAATATTCTGTCATTGCTCTTGGACAGATAGGCATTTTCCATAATAAATCAGATATAAATAGATTCATTTTAGGGGGACACTCATTCCCTGCCATAATCACCTCACTTAACATTTTGCCTATATATAATTAGAAATGCTAAATAAAAATGTCAAAGTATATTTTGGAAATTAGAATGTAGAATAGGCAGCTGGTGACATTATAATCTTAATGTGGCAGAGTGGGCTTTTCTTGTCCTTGCATTCCCTTCTTGCCTTACCTCTTCATTTCTTCCTAGGTGGGAGTAGAGGTGACTTAGGTACAAAGAAAACTAGATGAAAATCTTTTCAGCATAACAATTGTATCAGGCAGGATAGAGGCGATCAGGCTGTGGTGATAAATGTCCCCAAGGTCTGAGAGTCTCCAAGTACAAAGGTTTACTCCCTGCTGTGCTGTGTGTCCATGGGCATTTGAAGGAGACTCTGCTCCATGTCATCAGCACTGGGCACCCAGGTTGTAGATGCTGCACTTTCTGGAATGATGTTGGGGGTGGGAGGGTGGGAGGGGAGAGGAAGACAGGGAGACACAGAGAGAGAGCTTAAGCACAAACTGGCTCCTAAAGTCTGTTTCAGATTTTATTAGCTGAAGCAAGTCACATGACCACTCAATGGGGTGGGTGAGTATGATTCTTTCCTAGGGGGTAGAGAAGCAGATATTAGTAAAAAAATAAAATAAAATAAAAATATAATCCAGCAATAAAGTTTTCTATGAAAGGCAGGTTAGTTCAGCAAAATTAAGTTTTTCTTGTCTTTTAGAGGGTTCATTCTAATGAACCAACAGGACCTATAGCAATGAACAACATAGAGGACTTGGAAACATTCTTATGGAGCTGAGTCCTGGAGGAAAGCAGGATACTTGAAAGAATATCAAAGGACACTGTGGAGGGAAAAGATAAATATCTGTGGAGAGAAGAATTCTCAGATGCCCAACTCTTTCAAAGACTGCCATTTTCCTCAAATATGCATGCTTCCTTCTATTACAATTGCACTAGTGCCCCGGTGCATGGATTCATGCACATTGAAGGGAAATTAATTAGAAGGTGGCCAGCAGGGTGGGACTGGGGGAGATGGGCCTGACACACCCTGGAGGCAACATCCCACAGTCCCTCCCCGGCCGGCCACACCTGGTGTGGCACCGTGGCTTGAAGGTCGTCTGCAGAGTGAGTGGGTAGGCAGGGTAGGCAGAAGACTCTTGCTATTTGTTCTAAGCCTTCTGTGCTGGCCTGCTGGGATCGGGCCAAAACCGGCTCTCCGACATCTCCCGAGGGGTCCCGGATTGTGAGAGGGTGGTTCTCAGGTGAAGCACCCCAGAATCGGGCTCCCTCCTCTCTAGTTCCAAGTGAGTCACCCAAGAACTGCAGCTGCCAAGTCGCCGCAGCTCAGCAGCTCCTGCATTGAGCATCTGCCCCCTGGTGGTCAGTGCACATCATAGCTACTGGTTGGACAGTTGAACGGTCAGATGGACGCTTAGGCTTTTATATATATAGATTGGGCATATGATCTCTCACAATAAAGATAATTCTTAGCCTCCTTGCAGCTGGTGTGGCCATGTGACTAAATTCTGGCAAAGGATGTAAATAAAGGTAAAATTTGGAAACTTCTAAGATACTTCTTTAAGAGAAAGTAGATCATCATCCTTTGCCCTGTTCTCTATCCCGTCCTTTGTCCTGCTGACTTTCAGCAACATTGCCACTTGGATTTTTAATATTAGTACCACACTCTAGAGTTGGAAGAAGCCTAGGGTAGGCAGAAGACTCTTGCTGTTTGTTCTAAGCCTTCTGTGTTGTTTGTTACTATTTCAATATTTGATTTTTAAATATTTAAATTAATAAAATAAAAATTTAAAAATTGATCAAGGAAGCATCCATATAGGAGACTGGATTTAAAGTGGGTCTTAAAGAATCCTTAGAGTTTAGATAAAGAGTTAAAGTGAGGACGGAGGGAAGGAAAGTAGATTGACATTTGTCAGGCGACTCCCAACAATAACTTGTAATTTCTGAGCACTTTCATTACCCCATGAACTTGTGCTGAGCACGTTATTTCATTCAATTCTTGCAACAAACCAGAAATGCCTGCATTATTATTGCCATTTTCTGATGAAGAAACTGAGATTCTTTTTCACAGAGTCTGAACACTTGCTCAGAGTTATACAGTTAGTAACTGGTGGGCTATCACTTTAACCCAAGTTTCTCTGTTGTAGAAACTTTCCAAAAGGTAAAAATAAACATAGGCATGCCAGAAGAAATGTGCCTGATGTTTTTTTTTAATATATTTTATTGATTTTTTACAGAGAGGAAGGGAGAGAGATAGAGAGTTAGAAACATCGATGAGAGAGAAACATCGATCAGCTGCCTCCTGCACATCTCCTACTGGGAATGTGCCTGCAACCCAGGTACATGCCCTTGACTGGAATCGAACCCGGGACCTTTCAGTCCACAGGCCGACACTCTATCCACTGAGCCAAACCGGTTTCGGCACCTGATGTTTTTTGAAAAGGCAACCCACTGGAACCAAGTACATTTTGGGGAAACACTGAAACCTCCTCCCATCAATTGGTGAATGCTCTCTGAATTAAACCTAAATTTAATATTGATTTTAAAAGAACACAATTTACAACCAAAATAAAAATCACACAATACTTTCCAAAGTTAAATAAAAATATTTTGACTATGTGCATTTAAAAATTATTTATGACACTAATCTTCTCCATCTGTGAGAAAATTAAGTTCTCAGTATTCTAAATGAATCATGCCTTTAGATTTGAAATGTGCTTACATTTCAAATAGCATATATTTTATATCATACTCATTTAACCATCTCAGTTATCTTTTTTAATGTTGGAATGGTACCTATATTTGCAATATGCCTTGCAAACAACCTATTACTGCAGTTTATGTCCATTTGTCAGTATAACATAAACATGAAAACATTTAGGAAAATAATCTAGGTCTATCTAATAGGATGCTTTACTGTGGTTACTAACATTTGTTTTCAATATTCTCATCAGTGGTAGAAATGACTGCTGAATTTGTAGTGTTCAAACTTACATTTGAATAAGCAAATGTAATTCTGTATAATATGCTAAGTACAATATACATTTTATGTTTCTTTAGAGAAGTTTAATTACAGTACCTGCCTATAACAACTAAACTTGCAATTGTCTGGCCTTGAAATGCTTCAGTTGATTGAAATTAGAAAATTTCCTCATTTTCCCACTTTATTTTTTATTCTTTTATTTTTTAATCCTCACCTGAGGATATGTTTCCATTGATTTTACAGAGAGAGAAAGGGAGAGAAAGAGACAGAGAGAAACATCAATATGAGAAACATCAATTGGTTGCCTCCCGTATGTGCCCTGACCAGGAATCAAACCCAAGACCTTTCAGTGCATGGGAAGATGCTCCAACCAGCTGAACCACACCAGCCAGAGCTCATCTTCCCACTTTAAAGCCAAGCATTTTCAGTAATCAAAGGACTTCTCAGCTACACCAGACTGCAAACAACATTTGTGTTTCATCTAGATATGAACTTAGAATCTACAGCAACTATTTAAACTAAAATAAATTATTGAAAAACGGTCCATAGCTGATAAAGGTTACAACACAAAACTATCTAATGCCAAGTTCTATAGTGATGGAAATTACATAGATTGAAAATGCATTGCCTTTTCATTAAATTTGACACAAGAAGTTTTCACATAGCCCTTTAATGTCTGTTTCTTGTCTAAACTGATATGTTTTCATAAATGTGAATAGCTTTTCCATCTAGTCTCAACAGTATTAGTATTTGGCATATTTTTCTTTATACAAATCTTTGAAAGTACAAGTTTTTGTTCAAACTCATTTTAACCATTGTTAGTGGAAAATGTTAGAAGATGTGCAAGAAGGTCCCAGCAACTATATTTCTTGATTTGAAAACAGTGAAGAGCCCTTTTCAATATATATATTAAAATGTCCATTTATTCTGCTAAAATATATTTCTCCCCATATCTTTTATCATCTCTCACTCTTCCCAACTCTTCCAGAGAACCCTATTCAATAGGCTAAAGTAAAAATCTAGATAAAAGACTATATTTTGGTTACATGCAAACACATATACAGTCCTCCTTTGGGTGATTCTCAGTCCATCCTGGTGTGCAGCAACAAAAAGCTAACATGCATGAGAATGTAGACAGGACTATTCAGGGTACTGCATGAATCCAACTGTTTAAATAGACATCCTCCATAATTTGAAAAGTAGTTTAATTTTTTTCATGCTATGTAAACCAAATGACAAAGTATGACTAAAACTACCTTTAGAACAATCAAAATATTTCACAAATACAATACTTGTTTACTTCCTCTTCGAAAGGTATGAAAATTTAGACAATTGCCACTGACAATTCTTTATTGAGACCAGTGCTTTCTACCAGCTTACAAAATATATTCATGTCATACTTCAAAGCATGATGAAGTTTTTCTGCATGTGAAATATAAGTTTGAGATTAGAGCCAGATTCCTCCTAATCATCAAACGTTCGTATACTTCTCTAACACAGCACGGATTGAGTCCTTCCATTGTTTCATTTTGTACTTTACTTGCCATTGACCCACCCTGTAATGTTCAAAACAAACAATTAGGAGGAAGAACAGTTGAAATGCCATCAGTAAAGAAACCAGTCCATACTAACTACAAAGTCTAAGTGTTGTGGAGGTCTTGCAGCAGAGCCAAGCAATAGGTCTGCTATGGAGAAATAAGTCCAAGGCCATGTTAAATAAAATAAATAAATAATACATACATACATACATACATACATAAAATTAAAAACTTGGATCTCTACTGGATCAATTTTAAAAGAAAATCTATTTTAAGGCAATAGTTCTAAATAAGGAAAACAATATCATGCACAAAAATGTTGTTTAGGGATTGATTATTTACAATAAACAAATGGAAAGAACAACACACTAATAGCAGAACCATTAAATAAATACATTGCTCTCCCAAAGGAATATTATAGCCATTTAAAGTGAAACACTTTTCTAAAAAAAAGAGGAGGGGGTGTTTCTGTTGAGTGACAATTTGGTGTTATCAAACTGTCAAACAAGCTATAACTCTGCCTAGACAAAAAGTGAAATGTGAGCACAATGGTTTTTCCTTCCGTGTTGGCACTTCTCTGTATTTGTGTAATTATCTGTAAAGAAGACATATTACTTTTTGCAATAAAATTTAAAAGTCTGATAAATGTTATCTGTACATAAATAAACCAGAAAAATCCTCTACAAAAAGTTAAATGAGGATAAAGCCCAAAGAAGGAAATAAAGAGACCGAGTGTTTATTTTCTCTCGCCCATTAGCTAAATATAGTCCCGTGATGTTGATCCAGCCCTTGGGTGTTTCTACTTCTAATGAGGGGCCTGCCACAACTCTCTAGAAGGCTCTTTATTATTCAGTGCCAGCTAGCAGTCAAAGTTCCGTTGGCAGAGTGGATTAAACAAGGAGGCTGTGCATGTTGCTCAGTTTATCAGCAAATCCACAGTGACACGCATTTTCTTTTTTCCTCCACTCATGAATACTAAAACCCTCAGCTGTGCACGGCTCTCTCCATTACATCTGTGCTGCGGCTAAGAGGCCATCTTCCTAGCTCTGAGTGCTGGTGGGCGGCTGCTGCTTCGTGGTCCTCTGCTACTTACCAGCAAGGCTGGTGGGGCAGCCAAGAGCCAAGAGTAACATGAGCAATGTCTTTGAATAATGATTAAGGAAGGGTGTGTGGATGAACAGATGAAAGAAAAACTCAGTTTTATCTTTTTCTAGTGAAAGAAGGCCAGCTTAACCACAACTGGAACATCAAAGTCAGTGACTATTTTTAAAGGCTGAAAAGACCAAGGGGTGAGGGGAATCATTTGGTGAAAAATAAATTTTTTAACGGAAAAGCTTAATTGTGGCAAATGGAAGTCACATCCCTCCTTATTTATTCTATTCATCCTTCTTTCCTCGTACCTTTTGAAAAGTCCTGTGAGGCCAAGTTATGCTGTCAAAATATATCCTCTCAGATCACATCAGACTATAATTAGCTTCCTTTGGTTTGGGGTCATTTCATCTGTTCAAAATGCTAATTTTAAAGCCAGGGTGGAGACATCAGGTTGACTGTTTTTTGTTTATTTTGTGCTGCTGACCCAGAAAGCCCTTATCTGTAATTCAGTCACTAGAATGCCAGAAGTTATAGTGCTTATTTGTCATTTACATAGGACCTCTCAGAGCATATAATTGAAAAAGGAAAAATTAAAATAGATATTCTCTATAAAGGAATGTTTCATCACCTTTTCCTATAGTGCCCACAACATGAGTGCTCAAAAAAATGTTTAATAAGTCAATGAAAGGTATATTGTTCTAAAATCATTTTGTAGGCAAGAACCACATCTTATAAATCTTTTGTCTATTCCAGCACACAGTACAGTCACGGATTCATAATAGGTAGTCGATCAAATATTTAGGTAAATAAATCTCCCAAAACTGATATTATAAACAAATATATAAAAAACTGCTATGCAAGTTTCATGTAAGCTACCTAAGAATAAATTTGTTTCTTTGCCCCCATATTCCTTTTGTCCAATTGACTCTCATAGACTTTTATATAACTCTTTTCCCCCTTTCAAATTTAATCATATACCATGACTTCCCACTTATATAAGCTTGAATTGAATTTGAACATGGATGTGAATGATTGAGAATTATGACTCATAATGAGCCCTTCCTGCCCCATTTTGTGCAACCTCACTTGGTGTAAAAAATGCACCCTGCCACCCGAAAGGAAATGTGTTAGCCCCAAGACAATATCAAACCACCATGTACACAGCTGAGAAGAATCATAATCACTGTACATTGGTATTTGACTAGAAGCAAGGCAGCTGTTTTTCAAATCTGATTTTTTTTAAAGGCAGTGATAAAACAAAGCAGATTATGCAGACATTTAAAGTATGTCTGAAACCTCCCAAAGCAATTTTGCCTGTAAGAGAGCAGTAATACAATAAATATGCCGCCATATAAATATAGAGCAGAATGCATTTGACTAACTTACATAGTCATTCAGAGCAGCAGATAAGAGAAAACTGACAAGCTAAATAATAAGTCTGTACTGAAGATCCTGGGCAAATATTATAAGAAACAGGATTGGGAATTAGGTTTGTCTAATGAAACCTGGTCCAGTGCAAGTTCAATCAGGCAGACCTTGCAAAGATGGGAGGATATTAAAAACAACCCTAGCCGAACCAGTTTGGCTCAGTGGATAGAGTGTTGGCCTGCAGACTGAGGGGTCCCGGGTTTGATTCCGGTCAAGGGCATGTACCTTGGTTGTGGGCACATCCCCAGTAGGGGGCATGCAGGAGGCAGCTGATCGATGTTTCTCTCTCATCGATGTTTCTCACTCTCTATCCCTCTCCCTTCTTCTCTGTAAAAAAATCAATAAAATATATTTTTTTAAAAACCCAATTACACAGGAAGACTTGAATAAAATAATTTAGTAGAAAAATAAATGTGCCCAGGATGTTGGCGTTCTTATTAGATTTGGGGAACAAAATTTTGGTAATTCCCAAATTACTGCAAAGTTCAGCTTATGTGAAAACTATAAACTGCCTCATCTTTGGTCCCATTTGACTTTACCAGACCAGTGTTTTGCTCCTCACCCTTATTCTGTTGACCAACTACACCCACTACTCATGCTCAGCTTTCTCAGAAGTAGTTGAGGACATCCCTAAACCATTTGCCAGTCTTCCAGTTACCTCTCCAACCTCATCTCCCAGTTCCCTCTCCTTCCTTCATCCCCTTGCTCATCCCTTCTGCCATCCTGGTCTCCTTGCTGTTCTTTGAACAAATTAGACCCCCATCCAGCTCTGTTCCCTTGTGGTTGCTATTCTCTCTGAGTAGAACAGTCACAGTTTTCATATTTCCACATGCCTTGCTCCTTCACCTTCTATTCAGACAGTATCTTCCTAGTAGATCTTCTCAAATGCCCCTATTTAAAATTCTCTCTCTCTCTCTCTCTCTCTCTCTCTCTCTCTCTCTCTCTCTCCCTATGAAGGCAAGAGTTTCTGTTGAGTTTGTTTACTGTTGTCTTCCCAGTACCTAGAAAATGACTTGTAACATAGTAGGCTCTCACTAACATTTGTTGAATGACTGAATAGAAGACTGGATGCTACTGTGAAGTTAATTGGGTTATGCCCTGGCCCTAGCCCTAGCCCTAGCCCAAGCCCTAGCCCTAGCCCTAGCCCTAGCCCTAGCCCAAGCCCTAGCCCTAGCCCAAGCCCAAGCCCTAGCCCTAGCCCTAGCCCTAGCCCTAGCCCTAGCCCAAGCCCTAGCCCTAGCCCTAGCCCTAGCCCTAGCCCTAGCCCTAGCCCAAGCCCTAGCCCTAGCCCTAGCCCAAGCCCTAGCCCAAGCCCTAGCCCTAGCCCTAGCCCTAGCCCAAGCCCTAGCCCTAGCCCTAGCCCAAGCCCTAGCCCTAGCCCTAGCCCTAGCTAGGTGACTCGACTTCATGGCAACTCATTGCTTACAACCGCTTCACCTTTGACTCAGCTGTAAAAGCGGCTTTCCTTGTCTTAAGGGCAATACCCTTTCTGAAAAACTTATTGTGGTATTGATAGGTACTACTGAGAAGTAAGAGACCAAAGTTTTGTTGATGTCCATGGAGCCATGAACAATTTAATAACCTTGTCTATTGTTTTTTTTTTTAATACTGAGAGGATGAAAATGCTATGAGGACTAATGGCGGACAGGACAAAGCTTTTGGATATAAGGCTTCACTATAGAATCGAGGTTTTCTTTGTTCTGGCTTTAAGGGATATTGGGGAAAATTTGGATAATTGCTGGTAGGATCTATCTCAACTTTAACAGGTTCTTTCCCAATATTATTTTATGTTAGTAAAATGTTTAGCCCACAGAGTGCCCAATACATTGTCAACATCTTTATTTAGGGTCCTCATTAAATATAATGGAGAAAGGAAACATGTAACAGATAAAACTTGAGTATGAAGAGACAAGTTGTCTGGAACCTCAAAGCACAGTCTACTTGGCATGCATTTAATTTTACAATTTCCATTTGAAAAGATGTGGACACCCTTGGGAGTCTCTGCTTTTGTATTAGTTTTCTGTTGCTGCTCTAAATAACCCACTGCCTTAAAACAACTCCAATTTCTATGGGTTAGAAGGTTAACAGAGATCTCACAAGGCTGAAAATCAAGACAGACAATTAGCAGGGGGTTCTAGTGGAGAATCTGTTTCCTTACTTTTTCCAGAGGCTCCCCACATTCCTTGGCAGTGGGCTCTTCCTCCAACCACCTCAGATCTCTGCGGCCCTTCCATAGCTGTGTCTCCATCTGAATCTCTTCTAGAGATTAGTTGCACAAAAATGTGAATATAATTAACACTATTAAACTGTATACTTTAAAATTGCTAAGATGATCAATTTTATGTTGTATGCATTTTACTATAATTTTTTAAAGCCAAGAAAATAAGGCTTGTGTCTATCTGGTGGAACAAAGCCTTTCCCCACCTATTCTCTGGAGTTTTTTGAAATTGTAACTGTCTCTGCATGCACAGGTAGCCATGTTTCTGACACTTAGAACATTCAGATGAATGGCTCCAAGGATCCTGTGTAAATCAACTGGAAGCAGCGGAGCATAGCTGCTGACAGCAAAGAAGAATCCATGGCTGGTAGAGCCTGATGAGGTGCCACTTTGAAGAATAGGGAGTTGGGGTTTAGCTGTGTCCAATACCACAAAAGGCTCTAGATTGAGAAAATCCAGATCAGAGCTTCCAACTAACTTGACAGCTGACACATGCTGTAAGTTCCATCTTATAAAATGTACCATTAGAGGCAGAAAAAGGTGAATGTATAGATATAATTTTAGGTTAAACAATGCATCAATAACTATAATCAGATCACTCCTTCCTGCCACTCGCCCATCCCTTATGCTCCTTGTCCACAGATATAATGAACAACTACTGATTTAACTGCAGAATTCTAGAGCCAGAAGAGCTTTCAGAGATAATATGTCTCAAGGAAAGAAAATTAGTTGTAACTTCCATGGCAACTTCCATCATTTGGTATTAGCTGCCTTGAATGTGGTCCTGAGAAAGACTGTTAAGCTACATCTGGGCTCAGTGGGAAGCCATGACTTGATAGCTTAGTTATGTCTGTCCCAGATCAGAGAGACTGAAGCAGAGCTGGGAATAAAACTACCAGTCCTGAGTCTGTTCTGTTGAAGAGCACAGCTATAAGATGGGATTTGCTTTACATATCCCTGCCAAGGTCAAGCCCACAAAATAGGAAATGACTTGGGTGTTGGAGGAGAAAAAGGGGTGGCTGGGGAATATCTTTCAATAGAGCTAGAAATTTTCATAAGTGAGGTGTGCCTCTGTGTCTGGATGAACTCATCAGGAAGGAGATGGTAGAGAATCACACAGGCATGAGCTACCAACAGGAAAACAAAAAAGGCAAGTAAGAGGAAAAAATCCATAACAAGATATGCTTTTTAAGAACCCAAAGAGACCTTAGAAATTTCCAGTCCAGCATATTAGATTTGTTTTTTTGTATAATTAATTTTATAGAAATTGCCCATCTTATCATCTCTGTTCTTGAGCACATGAATCATGTCATTTTAGAGTTTTTGTCTAATGGCTCTCATATTGAGGTCATCCATGAATTCAGTATCTGTTTTTCCTTTGTATTTTTAGTTATGTGGTCCTATCTCCTGGCATCCCAGTTAACTCTTAAGTGCCATGTGCTGCATATGAAAAATTATAGAGGATATGCTAGTTTCCTCAAGAGAGCTTTTCATTTTCTTCCCAAAAGCAATTAGACTAAAGGCACATCCAATCAGGGAGTTGAGATGCTTTGAGACTAGACTTTAGCCTTTGAAAAGGCTGATCTATTTCTAGTTTATCCTAGGGCAGCCGTGGGCAAACTACGGCCCGCGGGCCGGATCCGGCCCATTTGAAATGAATAAAACTAAAAAAAAAAAAAAGACCGTACCCTTTTATGTAATGATGTTTACTTTGAATTTATATTAGTTCACACAAACACTCCATCCATGCTTTTGTTCCGGCCCTCCGGTCCAGTTTAAGAACCCATTGTGGCCCTCGAGTCAAAAAGTTTGCCCACCCCTGGTCTAGTCTTTCAACAGTCTCAACTCAGGCATCTACCACAGCCCAACTCCAGTGGTGTCTTTTGTTTGTTTGGTTGGTTGGTTGATTTTGAAGGGGATTGTTTTTGTTTTTGAGGGTGTTTGGGTCTCCTTAGCTCTAAAAGAAAATCAAAATCTCTGGGCCTCCACTTTTTACCCAGCTTCTCCTCCCTGCTTACAAATCAGCAAAAAGCTAATGGGGAAAAGTAGCAGTTACCTCCATGGGTTTTCCTTTTCTCTGTCTTGGCCTCTCGAGTCCTGGATGTGTTGGTTGTTTTCTAAATATGTATTTTTATTGATTTCAGAGAGGAAGGGAGAGGGAGAGAGAGATAGAAACATCAATGATGAGAGAGAATCATTGATGGGCTGTCTCCTGCACTCCCCCTACTGGAGATCGAGCCTGAAACCTGGGCACGTGGCCAACTGGAATCAAACCCAGGACCCTTCAGTCCACAGGTTGACATTCTATCCACTGAGCCAAACCAGCTAGGGTGGTTGTTTTCTGATGAATTTGACAACTATATGTGTGTGTGTCTGTGTATTTTTATACCAAAAAAAATTATAATAAAATTGAAAAAGACAAAAGAAAATAAGCTCCCCATCATCCTATCATCTGAAGCATTCAATTTAGTATTTTGCTATTTTCTTAGATCTTTTCTCCTATGCATTTGTATTGGTCTTTTTACATCATTATAAAAATAGTGTAAATACACTTTATATCCTAGAAAAAACTCTAAGAAAAAAATACACACAATTTTAAAGTGTAAATACCTTTAGAATTATTTAGTATGTGGTATGAGGATTCAAATAGTCTGATGTAGTCCAAGGCACCAAAGAGCTTATGATCTGGTTAAAGAGATCTCAAAAACGCATAACACTTAAAGGTTTCAACTAATTGATGAGGCCTATTCTCTAACTATTTGATTTAGCAATAAATAATGACTTTTTTCATAAACAAATAGCAAAGGAAGTTTAAACCTAAAAACTGAAAAACTGGATGAAATTAATATTGTAGAAGAAACCCATAAATAAAAAATAAAAAAGATCTGTCAGGACTTTTGCTTAAGCTTCCTTTCTTTAAAAATAAATCTATAAAAATTGATGGAAACCAAGATGGCGGCATAGGTAAACACCGGAGTTTGCTGCCTCGAACAACCATTTCAAAAATACAACTAAAAGACGGAACGGACATCACCCAGAACCACAGGAAGGCTGGCTGAGGAGGGACTCTTCAACTAGAAGGAAAAACAACAGCATTACGAGGCTTAGAGGAGGCGCAGTGTGGAAAATTTAAAGGTACGGTGGTGCGGCGGTGCACGCGCAAAGCGGGCTGGTGGCTGAGGGCGCGGTTGTCGTTTTCACTCAGGAGTGAGTCTCAGACTCTGGGCTACAGATCCGGGCGAGTCTCTAGGGACCCAGACTCAAACGGGAGAAGCGGGACTGTCTGGCTACGGCCCCTCCGAGGTTTGCAGCGATTGCTGGGACAGAGAGGCAGAGCCCTTGGGAACGGACTGAGAGCGGCCATAGCTGCTCCCTCCCCCCGCCCTGTTGAGCCCGCCCCGCCCAAACCCTGCGCACAGCCATTTGCCGATCGCCTCAGGCAAGGGCAGGACTAGCGCCTCCCCAGAATCCTACAGCCAGTCGGTCTGCTGGTCAAATCCCTCTAGTGTTAACTACAACAATTAAGGCTTGGCTAGAACAAGACTGCGCACAGAGACCACAAGGGGGTGCACCAAGAAAGCATAAAAGATGCGGAGACAAAAAAACATGACAGAAATGGAGGATATGGAGCTAAGAATCGCAATTTTGAGGGCTTGCCATAAATTTGTGCAGAGCCTCACGAAAACTAATGAGACCCTCGATGCTACGATAAAGAAATTAGAAAGTAAGCATACACGGACTGAAATAAAGAATATTATACCCAATAGCAGACCAGACGAGTATAAGAATCAAACCAAAGATTCGACAAAAAACACCCAATTGGAAAAGCAAAATGAAAAAAGAATCCGAAAGTGTGAAGATAGTGTAAGGAGCCTCTGGGACAGCTACAAGCGTACCAACATCAGAATAATAGGAGTGCCAGAAGATGAGAGACAGCAAGATATTGAAAACCTATTTGAAGAAATAATGGCAGAGAACTTTCCCCACCTGGTGAAAGAAATGGACTTACAGGTCCAAGAAGCGCAGAGAACCCCAAACAAAAGGAATCCAAAGAGGACCACACCAAGACACATCATCATTAAAATGCCAAGAGCAAAAGACAAAGAGAGAATCTTAAAAGCAGCAAGAGAAAGAGGCTCAATTACCTACAAGGGAATACCCATACGACTGTCAGCTGATTTCTCAACAGAAACTTTGCAGGCCAGAAGGGAATGGCAAGAAATATTCAAAGTGCTGAATACCAAGAACCTACAACCAAGATTACTTTATCCAGCAAAGCTATCATTCAGAATTGAAGGTCAGATAAAGAGCTTCACAGATAAGGAAAAGCTAAAGGAGTTCATCACCACCAAACCAGTATTATACGAAATACTGAAAGGTATCCTTTAAGAAGAGGAAGAAGAAAAAGGTAAAGATACAAATTGTGAACAACAAACATGCATCTATCAACAAGTGAATCTAAGAATCAAGTGAATAAATAATCTGATGTACAGAATGAACTGGTGATTATAATGAATCAGGGACATAGAAAGGGAATGGACTGACTATTCTTGGGGGGGGAAAGGGGAATGGGAGATGCGGGAAGAGACTGGACAAAAATCGTGCACCTATGGATGAGGACAGTGGGTGGGGAGTGAGGGCGGAGGGTGGGGTGGGAACTGGTAGGAGGGGAGTTATGTGGGGGGGGAAGAGGAACAAATGTAATCTGAACAATAAAAATTTAATAAAAAAATAAAATAAAATAAAATAAAAAAATAAAAATAAAAATTGCTTTCCTTGACCTTTCATTTATTATATCCTCCCAGTAGTAAATATTCTCCATGTGCCTGTGAGCCAGCCAGCCGGCTTTTGGCCGACCTATATATCTAGTTAATTTAAGATCAAGCCACCATGGTACTAAGCTGACCATAACCCCTACTTCTGATGAGCTGTTATCCTGGGAAGTCACTGTGCTAAGCATAGAATTTCGCAGCAGGGATTTTCCACATATATGTTGTACAAGAAATTATTTGTGGTGTGATAGATTTTTTGCTAGACCAACGGAGTCAGCACTTGTAGTGTCAATGGCTAATACTTCTTCCCTCTGAGGTTTTAGATTCACACTTGTCCTGAAATCAAGGATGCCCTAGAAGTCACTCTTCAGATTGGAGAGGGCCAGAAAGGGCTCAGGACATTTCTCATTCCTTTGCAGCTAGACCTGGTGAGTAGCCGTCTTTAGATAGTCCCCGCCCCCCCCACCTCCACCCAACTCCAGGATAGTTAAACTGCTTAGGCAATGAACCTGTGAAGCATGTCCTGTGTATTATATCCTAGCTAATATGTATGAAGCTAAGAATTTCTCAAAAGCAAATTGTAAAATTATGGGAAAACATTATTTGTCCTTCTGAATAAAGTGACTCAGCTATTTGCATACCCAGATTTAAATTTCTTTATAAATAAAGTATGGTAAAATATGAAGCTTGTGTTTTTAAAAAAATACTGTTAATAATACCTTGAGTTTTAGAATATCTATTATGTTCGACATAAACAAATGAACAAGCCCATTAAGACAAATAAATAATTTAACATGAAGCTGGGAGATGTTTCAGGTCAGTAACAGAAGATTATGTTTGCAGGGAAGTAACACTTTTTTACTCTTTTTTGTACAATTCCCAGATATCTTTAAAATGATTGTAAGTAGCCCTTTGACACTTATAAGTACATGTTCCCAGATGTTCATAAATTCTCAAATTTTTAATCAGAATTATTTTTTGATACCTTCTGGTTCTCTTCCAATTCATGTTTCAAGAGCCCCATGTGTCCTAGGCAGATCTTTACATCACTCAAGTTTTACCCTCTCACTCATGACCATATTCAAACACACACACTCACACATATACACACACTCACAGGGCTATTGTGTATGAAAATCAGCAAGAACAAAGTTTTAAAATTGTAAGAAACTATAGGGACTAGGAAGCTGTCTCAGCTCACTGGAAAGCAATTGTTGGGCTGTCACCTACTATCCTTTACCCTACCACAACTCACACCTTCTCCAAGTTGCAATAACGTGTATATCATGAACCTTGAGATCCAAGAGAAATCACTATCACTACAAACTTCTAATGTCAAATTTTTCAAGGACAATGGTCAATTGCTGCTGACTCTCTGAGAATGATGCACAGCTCAGTGTGGCATATCAATATTCTTGAGAAGCTTTAAAAAGACATCGAAAGACTCATGGTTTAAAATGGAAGTATTGCCCTAACTAGTTTGGCTCTGTGGATAGAGCGTTGGCCAGCAGACTGAAGGATCCCAGGTTTGATTCCAGTCAAGGGCATGTACCTTGGTTGTGGGCACATCCCCAGTAGGGAGTGTGCAGGAGGCAGCTGATCGATGTTTCTCTCTCATCGATGTTTCTAAATCTCTATCCCTCTCCCTTCCTCTCTGTAAAAAAAAAAAAATCAATAACATAAAATGGAAGTATTTAACATTCAGAAAACAATATAATAAATTTCAAAAGGTTCACTTTAAAAAATGGCTGGTGCAAGTACAGAGGGTCAATTAAATCAAACCAACTCTTCCTTGTGCAGGTTGTACCTTTGAGGGATCTCTGAAGGTAGGTGGTCTATTTAATAGTATACTTCTTTTTTTAATTTATCTTTATTGTTGAAAGTAATACAGATGTACCCTTTTTTTCCTCATTGACCCCTTCCAGCCTGCCCAATAGTGTACTTCTGACATATAAGAGCAAGAGTGCCTTTTATTCTACCCATATTTATAGCAGACTTATTTCCATAAGTAAATATTTTTATAAATAATGACATCTTAAGTGCTTTTAAGATTATTCTATTGCTCCAGTACCCAAGATAACATATTTCAATCTTTTTTAAAGGTCATAAAAGAAACCCAAGTAGAAAAAGCACAGAATGTGACAACAATTAATTATTATATCAATAAATTAGCTTTTTCCCCCACAGCCAAAGTGAGAGTTTAAGCCAGGAAAAAGCTTGAGCAATAACCAAGGAAAATGCCTTTTTAAAAATAATCCTTCCAATTCCTTTAAGATTTTCAAAGGATCACTAAAGTAATCCAAGTAAACCGCAGAAGAAATGGTGGCAAATGACAGTGATAGGATTAAGCACAGTGATGCTAACACCGAGAATATACTGAAATGAAATTCTGGTTTGATAGATTGTGACAGTATAGTAACCGCTAACAAATGGAATTAGGCAAGCTTTTCTCACTGGCTCAAAGACTCAGACCTGAATTTGACAAATGTGTTTCCCACCGAGAATGTATTAAATCTTTAAAAATTCAAACATGCACAAAGAAAAAAAAAAAGTCTTCTAGTGTAGATTGGAAAAACAAAGGTGTATGTTTGAAATGCAATGGAAAAGGGGCCTTTCCTTTGGCAGTGTTTACAGACTAGAATCTTTTAAAGAAATATCCAAGCGCCCAAGCTTTAAAAGAGTGAGAGAGCCTTTTGCACTCACCCTGCTGTTCTTTGACATCTGTCAAGTATCAAGGCCTGAAGGGCAAAAGCAAAAGAGGGAGATAAAAAAACATCCCAGCCCACTGGCGTGGCTCAGCAGTTGAGCGTCGACTTATGAACCAGGAGGTCATGGGTTCGATTTCCGGTCAGGGCACATGCGGGTTGCAGGCTCGATCCCCAGTGTGGGGTGTGTAGTAGGCAGCCAATCAATGATTCTCTTTCATCATTGATGTTACTATCTCTCTCCCTCTCCCTTCCTCTCTGAAATCAATAAAAAAATATATTTTTTTAAGAAGGAAGGAAGGAAGGAAGGAAGGAAGGAAGGAAGGAAGGAAGGGAGGGAGGGAAGGAAGGAAAGAAACATCCAGTGATTCGTTTAGACTTTGCCTCTGCCCACATGGATGAGAATATGCAGAGAGGTCACTGTCTTTTTCCATGTGGTCAAGAATTGAGTTAATAAAGGAGAAAGGGATTTGAACATGTACTTAAGAAGGAAGATATGTTTTAGACTTGGGGACTTCTTTGTGATAGTTTTTATAAAGGAAGGAGTCTAACATTAAATTTCCTGCTCTTTATGTCACAATACGAAGCCTGTCTTGGGCAAGTCAGTTCAGCTACCTGGGCCGTAGCTTTGCATATATATAATGAAGAGACTGAGGGGATCATCCCTATCTTCAATCCCGGCTCTAAAAGGCCTTCAACCAGTGAGTACGAAAGACCCCTTCATATGTGTACACGAGCAGTTTTCACCATGGTTGTTCCTTCTAAGTCAAAACCAACTCTGGGATCCATGTCCTCAGCAGCCTAACAAAGGTAACATATGTGATTCATTTATGATTCTCTGGAGTGAAGTATACTAGGTGGGAAATTATACACTAGGATTACATGGGCAATTAACCAGTTTTGTCAACTGAAGTAGTGACAGCTGTTAATCATATCTTTTAATTCTTCACCATTTTTTAATCTGTTAGTATTACTCTTATAATAATTTTCTGATCTCTTTACTTTCTCCCAATCTTTTTCTCCTTCAGAAAATTCTAACTGAACTCTCTCTGACCTTCTTTTATGCTGGATAATTTTTCCCTTGAAACTCTCACTTCATTTCATTTCGGCTTTCTAGCTTTCTGATTCTAGCTCCCTCTGCTGATTGTAACCAATTTGCTTGCAAGGGTTGAGGCAAACTTCAAATAAAAGCACTAACTCACACTCGTGTTCTGTAATCTCCAATGATGGTAGAAAAGAATGTTACTTGTTGAACTTGGAGGCACCATTCAGACTATATGGGTCCAACCTTTTTTAAATAAGTGATTCTTTTAAAGCTCCACTGAAAGTAACTGGACTATGTGATTTTAACATTCCTTCAGTAGCTGACATGGTAATTGGACAAACAATGGGTCCGTGCTGCCTGTCACTGCTTGAGCCAATTAAGCAGAGACAGGGTTGAATCCTATATGAGCGTTTATTCCAATACTGCCAGCAGTATGGGAGAGTAGCAGGTCATCCACAAAAATCTTCTCTGCACCCACCATAAGCCAGCTGCTTATATTGGGTAGAAAGACAAAGATTACATGGGGAAGTAGGCAAAAGGTATGCCAAATGGGCAGTTTACAGGTAATGCAGGCTGGATATTTGCAAAGGCCTGTGGGTAATGCAAAGGCTGGGGATCTTCAAAGGGCTGGCAACAAGGCTGTTAATCTTTCCATGATAATAGGCAGTTCCTGGGTGGAGAGGATGGGCTGCATTTCCAGATGAGCTCCCAGGTCCCACATGCAACTCCCAGCCAGGTTAGAATGTGCCTTCTTTAATCAGAACAACACAATCACAGTTAACAGAGCATTATTAATATTTCTTACAGTTGTAGCTGGTCCCCAACCTTCTATTTCTGCCCCTATCAACATGATATCTGGGGGAATCCACTGACTTCTTCCTCTGATTTTAAGTTCTCAGCTCCAAACAAACCACGTTATCATCATCACAACCCCCTGAAAGTTCTGGGCCAGAGAAGTTGGTTCAATAGCAGCTCTATTAGAGTTTCCAGTGGAAAACAACAAAATCCCCTCTGACTAATTTAAGCAGAAAAGAGATTCATGAAGGGATATTAGATGACTTACAAAATCAGAGGGAGACTATAGGCTCAGTTTCCAGGAAATGCCGCAAACAATGCCTCAGAACTGGCCTAAGGAGAACATTGCTGCTGTCTCCGTGAATCAACTCCAGGACTCGACTTTACCTGCGGCACCTCCAATGCTTCATCTTATCCCCTCTGCCGTGCCTGGAAGTCAGCTCCTCCATCGCCATGCAAACCAGGCATGGCAGCCCTCACTGTCTTTTCCCTCCTGCTCTTCCAAACCAAAGCCTCACACGGGCATGTCTTATTAGAAGCCCAGCATCCCACACTTATCTCCTAACTGCAAAGACACTGAGACTCATAATGTGGGATTTTCCCCAAATATGCAAAGCACATTCAAAAATGAACGGGCAGCCGAAGCTCTCACAAATGTAGGCTGCGGTTGCTAAATGAAAAGCAGAATTCCAGGCTCCATTCTCTGGTCTTGCCCATTTTATTAAAGCACAATTACATTAATAAATGACAGGCCCTGCAGTCGACAAAGAGCTATAAACATTATCTTTGCCCACATGCACATCCAGAACAATACTGGGAGGCAGTAAGTGTTCAGCCAGGCTTATTCAAACAATGAGTGCTTATACATGGCTAATGTTTAATCCAACAAATACATATCAAGCACCTGTTTTATCCAGGGCTTGTTTGAGGTGCTGAGGGATGATAAGTAGTTGAATAAAATATGGGGGCGGGGGAGGAGGGGGAGCGGGCTGGAAGAAGTTAATGGGGGGGGGGAAAGGAGGACCTATGTAATACTTTTAACAATAAATAGTTTTTTAAAATATAGTCCAGCCCTCAAGGAATTTATAGATTTGGGAACAAGAGGAATATTTGGGTACTAAAATTAATACACCTGATAAATACTATGCAATAATAAAAATACATGAAACATGTCAGGAAAACAAAAGGAACAAGCAATTAACTCTGCCTTGAATTAGAAAGCTGGGGAAATGGGGTAGTAACGTTTGACCTCAAGTGCAAAAGAGTTTTATAGAGAAGAAAGGGCACTGCAAGCAGAGAAACTAGTGAGAGCTAAAGCTGGTAAGCATTTAGCAATTCCAGGCATTCTTCCAAACATTTTGCATGTAGTAACTCATTTAACCCACTTGACAAGTCTGTGATGTAGCTGCTATTAATATTCCTGTTAGACACAGGAGTTGAGTGTGGGTGCCCAAATTCCAGCATCCGGGCTCATGCCATGCTCCGAGCACCCATGCTTCTATTTTACAATAGCAAAGGCACAGATACAGAGGCATGAAACAATACAATGTGTTCAACAAAAAGCAGGAGTTTTAAGTGTCGTCATTGTATATAATGGGTTGGGGGGAAAGAAAAGGCTGAAAGATATAATCATTATTAACCACCTGAAATTTAAATAGCATTCTTAATCAGCAAGAGTTCAGACCAATGTGGCTTATCTTTGCCAGCATAACAGTGGTGAGAAGGAATGGTAACCTTTAAAAAAATGGTTTTAGAGCAGCGGTTCTCAACCTGTGGGTCGCGACCCCTTTGGCTGCCGAATGACCCTTTCACAGGGGTCGCCTAAGACCATCCTGCATATCAGATATTTACATTACGATTCATAACAGTAGCAACATTACAGTTATGAAGTAGCAACAAAAATAATTTTATGGTTGGGTCACAAAATGAGGAACTGTATTTAAAGGACCAGAAGGTTGAGAACCACTGTTTCAGAGTCATAGAAGCATGAACAAACTGTTGAACCTCAGAGGGAAGGCAGGGGAGGGTGGGTAGACACAGACATGGGGTGATGAGGGCCTGGCTGGGGGCAGACGGAGTGGGCTGGAAGAGGTTTATGGGGGGGACGGAGGACCCATGTAATACTTTCAACAATAAAGATTTTTTTAAAAAGAATTGAAAATCTATGGCTGAATAAAGTATTATGAAGTAAAAAAAAAAATTTTTTTCAAAACGTGATAGGGCCCTGGCTGGTTTGCTAAGTGGTTAGAGCACTGGCCCTTGGACCAAAGGGTTGCAGTTTCAATTCTAGGTCAAGGGCATGTACCTCGGTTGCAGGTTCAATCCTGGGCCAGTCAGGCGTGTGCAAGAGGCAACCAATCCATGTGTCTCTGCCACATCGATCTCTCTCTCTCTCTCTCTCTCATCTCTTCCCCTCCCCTCTCCCTTCCACTCTCTCTAAAAATCAATGGGAAAAAAATGTCCTCACTCCTTGCTGAGGATTAAAATAAATGTTTAAAAAACTGGTGATAGAAAAAGTGAAATCTGTGCTAAGGGAAGTGAGATTGCTCTGCGCTGCAATGCTTCACAGATTCAGTCCAGGGCCTGAGTGTGCCCAGTGGCAAGAGGCTTCCTCCCCGATCTGACAGTGATTATGTGGCTTGTGTGGGCACCTCTGCTCTCCTTCGTTCCCTATGCCACATCCCCAGGACCGCAACCGCTTCAGAGAGAAGCACAGCAAATATTCTCTTGAAGGCAAGTTCAGAAACCTTGTGACTTGAGGCACAGAAAATTAAACCGAACTACCTTTTTGAAAATCTCCTAAACAGACTATTCCCCACTAGAAAAGAAGGATCCCCTGGCTGGCTTATGTGTCTCGTCCATCCCTGACACCTGCGATCCTGTGATATGATCCCAATTTGCCTCCATGGAGGGCTGTCTGCTGAGCTAATTGTATGCACTCCTTTGTGCTCGCCTCTAATGTTTATTTCATTACAATATTTACAAAAGGACTGGAGAAATAAGTCACTATGCAAATGGCAGTGTGAATGCACAATCCTGAGGAATATTAAAATTCATTAACCTTATTTACATTTAAACTATTATCATGTATATTTGAGCGCCGTGCACCTGCCAGAATGGATGGGAAGCCACAACAGCAGTCCATTGAATAATCTATTCGCTGTCTTTATTTCCTTGTCAAGTAAAGTAAAAACTTCCTCATCTTGGATACATTCAAAATCACTACCATGCTGATTTATTTATTAGCAGTTCTTAATGCTAGAGAAGTCTAGCATAATGCTAGAGAAGTCTTGCATATTTCAAGTTGTCCTTTGGCATTTAGAGGATCTGTTCCCTTAAACAAATTTCCCCATCTTTGTTAATTTTGCGGTGTTTCACATGGAAATGAAGTAGACCAAGCTTATCATTTTAAAGACTGACAAATAAAAGCTATATTTCTCACCCCCTCCCCCAAAAAAAAATTAGTTCTAAAAGAAAAGGATAAATATAAAAGAAAAAGCAGTCAAATTGGTGGCTTGGTATTAATTAGGTAAAGCAACCAGCTAATTGGAATTTTCTTTTTTTTTCTCCTTTTTTTTTTAGTCTTTTATTTGCCACTATCTTAATCCAGTTAGCATACAGAATCAAGTGGCAAGTCAAAACAGTGAGTCAAGCCACCAGGATGACATTGGATGTTTTCCATGGCAATGAGAACTGAGTCTGCCTTAGACAGCCCACTTGGATTATGTAGCAGGAAAAACAACAGGAAAAAATGTTGTGTAATCTATAACTTCCTCCTAACAATGTATAGGCATACCTCAGAGGTATTGCGAATTAGGTTCCAGACCACCACAATAAAACTAATATTGTAATACAGCAAGTCACGTACATTTTTTGGTTTCCCAATACATATAAAAGTTATATTTACTCTCCATGATACTCTATTAAGTGTGCAATAGCATTATGTCTAAAAAATGTACATACCTTAATTTTAAAATACTTTATTGTTAAAAATGCTAACCATCATCTGAGCCTTCAACAAGTCATAACCTTTTCACTGTGGTGAAAGTTCATCTCTTTAACTTGTAAATAACACAATATCTACAAAACACAAGAAACAAAGGGTAATAAAATGAGGTATGCCTGTAAATCCAATTAAAGGGCAATTTTTTTTCTCCTAATGCCTTGATGGGTTTGTAAATGCAAGTTGGTAAGTGGGAGCTAATAACAGATCACTACAATAGAAAGCTGATATTCTGAATATCTACAAGAGCTAACGAGTGGAGGGGAAGCTGAGCACTGTTTGGTGCAAGGATCAAAACAGCCCCAAAGAACAGAACAGCTAAAAAGAGAGGACAGGAATTTCCAGTAGCCCATTGTTAACTTGTTTCCTGTGGGGTATGCGATATAAACACCTCCTTACCACTATTCTACTAATCTTCAGTAAAGTCTGCATGTGCACAAATGTTTGTTTGTGAGTGAATTCATAGAAATGTTTAGATTTCCGTTCACGTCAATGTGGTGTGATACCAGGATCAGGAGGCACCACCCCAAGGTAACAATCAAAACAAATCCCCGAAGAGCAGAAGTGGTGCTCTCTAGCACAAGAACTCTGATGTGGAGATGGACAGCAGGACACCCTGGTTTAGATGGACAACCCCTGACTTTGGAAAGAGAGGCAGCATTTAAAGAACTACACCATAGCTGCCAATTACAAAGGCACAAGGGTAGCAGGCAGTCAACAGTGGAGTAGCCCCCTGGCCAGTGTGGCTCAGTTTGTTGGAGCATTGTCCCATACAGCAAAAGGTGGCCAGTTCAATTCCAGGTCAGGACACATACTTGAGGCAACCGATCGGTGTTTCTCTTTCTCTCCCTTCCTTTCTCTAAAATCAATAGAAAGCGTATTCTCAGGTGAAAAAATAAAATAAAATGTTGTTTTTAAAAGTGGAGTAGTCTTCTCTAGGTAAAAGCCTGAAGATTAACATGGATCAAAATAAGAGTAGAAAGCAACTACAATATCAACCATAGGTGGAGTAGTTTACAAGTCTTTGCCTTAGAACTATAGAAAAAAAGCTTATCAATCTCTTTAGCTAAATATAGCAGTAACAGTAACACATAGCAGTAACACCATTATCCTAACACTATAAGTATAATTGAAAGGTAGGAGCTGAAGAGAAATACACACAATAGGAGGAAGCTATTTTGAAGATTCAAAGGAGCTAATTAGTGTGTGTGTGTGTGTGTGTGTGTGTGTGTGTGACCCAGAAGAGTTGGAGCTGAGGCCTAAGGACATCTACCTTGAGGCAGTAGATGAAATTCCCCACCTTCCACCTAGTCACATCATTTGATGTGCATGGAGCCCACAGACCTCCTGCAAAGAATATAGAGCACACTTGGCAGTCCCAACTCCCAGATTTGTGCACCCACTTCAGAGAGAGGACCCACTCGGGCTAAATTATGTGGACCTCTAGGAGCACATAAGGAAAAAGCTCTTGAGGAAGAAAATCATGGATGGTGGTGAGAGGAAACACCTGGCCACCAAAGACAGACTCTACAAAAGAATCCAAACACCTGGGGAAAGTAATGGTTTCCAGTGCTATATGAGCCTTTGTTTGACTCATTTCACATTCACTATAAATCCTTTGGGGGGTTTTGGTGGTGGTTCTTTTGTTGTTGTTGTTGTTGTTGTTGTTTGTTGTTAGAAAACCTTTTGTAAAGCAAAAAAATGGCATCAAGATTTTCACACTTCACTTTTATTATAAAAACACTGTCATCAAAAATCATATCAGAGCCCTTGCCAGTTTGGCTCAGTGGACAGAGTGTCAGCCTGTGGACTGAAGGGTCCTGGGTTTGATTCCGGTCAAGGGCACATGCCAGGGTAGCACGCTCAATCCCCAGTAGGGGGTGTGCAGATGGCAGCCAATCAATGATTCTCTCTCGTCATTGATGTTTCTATCTCTCTCCCTCTCCCTTCCTCTCTGAAATCAATAAAATATATGTTTTTTTTAAAAAAAATCATCAGAAATTATAGAGCAAAAAAAGACAGAGCTGCTCCAAAGCGAAAAGTGGTAATCCTGGTCCCCAAATTGGGGCTCACCTTACTCCTGATGCAGTCCCTGAGAGGCCCCGCAGATCTGAACTTGCAAATCACTGGATAGCTTCATTAGCGTTGTGAATCTGAATTCTTCACCCAGAAAGCTGATCTTCATCTATACATGATAAAAAGAAAACTGGGTCATTTCCTTTGAACACTGGCAAATAAGAAATTAGACTATCCTTTGGTTTTTCAAGTTAGGAGAGCTGCTGGAGGAAGAACTATCAACAGACTTCAACACAGCTCCGAGAGCAGTACCGGGGTTGATCTCTGATACAACTGCCTTGGTCAGCAAACCAATTAATGTAGTTTCAGTCTGTGCACAAGTCCACAGAGTAGTAAACCACTGCCCCAGGCTTTTTATCTCTGTGTGTTTATTTTCTTAAGATCAAAAGAAGGTAGACTCTGAAGTACCTTACACTGAGCACCAAAGTCAACCTGCCTAAAACCTATCCTATAGCATAAATGCTTTGACAGCTGGGTAATTTATTAGATTAAAAACCTTATATCACCAATCAACATAAGGTCTCTGTAAAATAGGAGGCATAGCAATGAAGGAAGACAACTGGAATAGGAATATATGCATCTGGTCCAGTAG
The DNA here is from genome assembly GCF_000147115.1 of Myotis lucifugus. NCBI lineage: Eukaryota > Metazoa > Chordata > Mammalia > Chiroptera > Vespertilionidae > Myotis > Myotis lucifugus. The sequence continues at coordinate 508,722 of NW_005871286.1, read as the reverse complement.
ATGGGTATACCTGAACAGGCCATGCCCATTTGGAATTATCTCGATACCTTGCCCATCCCTGCTTCCCTTCACCCTGCCTTCATATTTTTTAAATTAAATTTTCATCCTACTTCTACTTACTATCCTCATTTAATGTTTTTCTCTCCTCCCTACTCCAAACAGCATTTTACATTATCAGGACTCCTATCATAAAATCAGAATGGTGTGCCCAACCTGGCTGTGTGCAATAGTACAAATATTTCCAGATCCCAGGACAAGCTGGAACCATTACCCTTGCTCACTTTTCTGAGCCATGATTTCTCTGCTAAACACTATCCAGAGTTGTGCTTTCTCAGGAGTGATAGTTACGATGCATAATGGTGGAAATAATATGGACACCCATGGCCCTACTGGTCCTCACCAACTGAATGACAGTCCATCGTTTATGACTTCAGCAGCCTTTGACATAAACACTTTGAATGCTCAATAAAATAATAGGTTGACAGATTCCAAGCAATAGAGTAAAATTAAAGTTTATTAATATATTTGTGACTATGCCACAGTAAAAGAGATCCAAGTGACCTTGTGCTCTTTTAAATACATTGTTATAGCAGATTATGTTATAAAAATAATTTAATATATATAATTTGCAACTACTATTCTCTATTTTTAATTGAGTCATATTATTCCCACATACCTCACCATACCTACTAGTAAAATACCCATAAACCTACCTCAGAGAAAATTAATATAATAAAATCAGAAGTTGATTTTATTCCTAAAAGTCAAACATCTTAATCAAGCGATTGACCAACTCTTATTATTCAACTGTTTCTCACTCAGGCACTTGTTCTTTTCTAACAAAGCCATATTAGCATCGAATTGCTCTTTGGCATGTACCTCCTTCCACCTTCTGGGACAAAGAATTATAATGCAGTCATGAAGGAGGGGAGATTTAAGATCTCCCCTTCCAGAGTAAATCAAATCAGACTTAATTTAAAGGTAGGTATATTTCATTTTAAGGGCTTTTTATAAGAGAAGAAAAAGGTCTTTAATTTTGACAGCTTTTAGTAAAAGTAAATTACAAATAAAGCTCCCCATATATTGTTTACCTTCTTTGTGTGTTGAATTTCATTGTAGTTAGCCTCTTGCAAAGTGTTTAAACCAGCAAATCATCTTAGCTAGCCAGAAAGACCTATTTGCTTTGAGTTTCCTTTGCCCACTTATAGTCAATACCAATTAGCTAATTTTGGATTGTTCACATTCTGGATTGTTTCTGGATAATGCTACTTTTTAGCTTTGAGAAGTACTTTTGAATTAAAAAAAAAATAAAGTTCAGTATGACTTTGATGTTCTTATTATACTAAAGATAAATAAAAAGAGGTCTGTTGCTTCAGACAGACCTCTCAGTAAAATAGATGAACTCGGGTTTAGAAATATATTAGTGGTTCACCTAGGGCTCCTGGGAGAAAGGGACTATATCTTACACGAGGATGATTTAGAAAGCAGAATGCCAACTTCTTAATTTACTGTCATAGGATCTTGCCTCTGGAGATGGTCACCAGGAGACACAGGCACAACCAGAAAGATGTTAATGACCCTAAAATTATTAGGGAAAACAGCTTTAGTTAACCCAATGTATGGAAATTAATCTAAAATATGAAAATTAATCTAAAGCAGTGATTCTCAATCCTTAGCTTGCATTAGAATGACCTCGGGGGCTTGTTAAACACAGATTATTGGCCCCATCCTTGTATTCCAAATAAGTGGCTCTGTAATAGGATCCAAGAATTTGCATTTTTACAGCTTCTCAGGTGATGCTTCGACTGGTCCCAGGCCCACAGTCCCAGGAACTAGATGAATCATCCTTGTCCGCTAATGGGTATATTTGTCTGTGTAACTAGTACTGGTGTTCAGAATGAAAGTCCATCCTGCCCTGAACAATAATGGATTCACAAATTTCTACTCTGCAGATTAAGAATTCTTTATCAATGATGGGACAGCTCTACCTCACATTATAATTCTCAAAAAGCATAATGTGTACTACTTGTGCTTTACGTTAAAGCCTTCCTGATGAGATATTTGAAAATATGCTACTCTTCATTTTAAAAGAATGTTTACAATAGACCTCTTAAATGTGCTACTCTGGCAGGTTGTTAATTTTGTTCACTGAACAATTATTGTTAGCTTCTACATCAGTCAACATTTTACAGATTTCAAGGCCTGGTGATGCTGCTTGGATCAATAAGAATTGCATTCATCTAAAAGTAACAAAACAATGATTTACAGAAGCCTTTACCACTGGCTTATTTTTCACATGATAAGAAACCTGAATTGAGACAGTCCAGAACTGCTGCATCTTTTCAAGTATGCTGCCAATGACCCAGACTGGCTTTATGCTCTGCCATCGCTTGCATGTTGGATTTAGTCCTCCTGCTTATTGTCTCATTGTAAAAAAGATGGATGCTGCATCCTCAGCCTCATGTCATTATTCCAGGCAGAAAGAATAATAAAGCAGGGAAGAAGAGAGAGTAACTATATTAGAAACTGAAAAGTTTGCCATAAAACCCAATTTAAATTTCATTGACTGGTACTATAAAAAATGACCACCTCTAGTTGTTCAGAAAGGTGGTATTTTTTTGCTGAATACATGACTGTCACTCTCTCCATAAAATTGGCATTCCATTAGGAAAGATAATGTATGCTCCGGATGTATGCTTCACCGCTGTATTTGAATATGACATCCTCATTCAAGACTCCAGCACTCACTACAATGAAAGATGTCAGAACAGTCCTGACTTTTCAACCTAGGCACAAGGTCATCAAACCAGGTCGTAAAGAAACAAAGAAAGCACCCTTTTCTTCTTTTGCAGGAACTATAAATTCCACCAAATCATTAGCATGAAATATTAATGTCAACAATGATGCTCAAAGTGCTAGAGATCTGTGAACACATCTATGAACAAGAGTATTCTCATCAAATATTCATTTGGCAGCCCAAGGGTCCACCCTCCATGGGTGAGCATGACTCCAGGAGGGGTGTTTCAGTCATACCCAGATTGCATGTCAAGGCATTGCACTGGCTAATAAAGGGTTGCAAAACTGAATAAAACATCATTGCTGACCTCAAGGAATTTAGAGATTAATTTGAGAATGATTAGAGTAGGAAGGAAGGAAGGAAGGAGAAATGACCACCAGATCTTGTTCTTTAATATCCATTCTTCTCCCACTATATAGGACAGTTGATCTCTATATAAAGGAATTAAATGGTAATTCAACTCTATATACAATGAAATATTACTCAGACACAAAAAAGAATAAAATCTTGCCATTTGGGGCAACATGGATAGACCTAGAGGGTATTATGCTAAGTGAAATAAGTCAGACAGAGAAAAACAAATACCATATGATTTCACTTATTTGTGGAATCTAAGAAACAAAATGCACAAATAAACAAAACATGAACAAATCCATAGATACAGAAAACATACTGATGGTTGCCAGATTGGAGGGGGGTTGGGGGATGAATGAAAAAGATAAAGGGATTAAGATGCATAAATTGGTAGCTACACAATAGTCATTGGCATGTAAAGACAGCATAGGGAATACTAGTGTAGTCAATTATCTACACTAATAAAAGACAAAGATGCTAATTGACCATACCTTCGCCACGCCCACCAGCCAATCAGAGCAACTATATGCAAATTAACCCAACCAAGATGGCGGTCAATTTGCATATACCGGCTGGGAGCGAAGACTGAAGACAATGTGAAAGTGAAGCGCTGCAGAAGGGAGCAAAGTAGAGGCGGCAGAGACAGGAACAGAGCCAAGGCGGCGGAGGTGGGAGGTGGGAGGTGGGAGGGAAACCAGCCAGGCGGCGGGGCGAGAGAGAAGCAGCCAGGCGGCGGAGCGGGAGGGAAACCAGGCGGTGGCAGAGCAGGAGCAAAGCCCACCTCAGCGGGTTCCGCTCCCTTCTCTGCTTCGTTCCAGCTGCAGGAAGCCCTATTCTTGCAGTAATCTTCCTGCAACAGGCCTCTAGTCCTATCTAATAATAGACAAACATGGTAATTGACCATACCGACACTACACCTCCCATTGGCTAATGGGCATGATATGCAAATTAACTGCCAACAAAGATGGCAGCTAATTTGCATACTGCAAGCAGGGCGGGACAGTGCAAGCTTCCAGTGTGCCGCCATCCAGGCAGGCCCGCCCCAGCCTTGCCGCCCGGGACCCAACCAGTGGGTCCCGGGCGGCAAGGCAGCCCCACCCAAGAAGCCCCAGCAGCCGCCTGATATGGTAGTAACTCTATCAGTAAGCACTCTGAAAGTCAGTGGCATAAATGCACCAATTAAAGGACAGATTATGAGGGTGAATCAAAAACAAAACCCACTTTAAATATAAAGACACATATAGATTAAAAGTAAATGAATTAAGCTGCAGCCTGTTTTGCTCAGTGGATAGAGCATTAGCCCATGGACTGAAGGGTCCCAGGTTCTATTCCAGTCACGGGCATGTACCTCAGTTGCTGGCTTGATTCCCAGTCCCTATCAAAGCATGTGCAGGAGGCAACCAATCAATGTGTCTCTCCCTTTCCCTTCACTCTCTCTAAAATTCAATGGAAAAATATCCTTGGGTGAAGATTAACAAAAACAAAGTAAATGGATTAAGTAACATTAAAGAGATTATAAGAAAAATATATTCCAAATTTTGTTAGTTGTATAATGGTTATGTTTAAATTATTAACACCTAAGAAATTGGGTGAAGGGTACATATAATATGCTGTAGTATTTTATAGTTTTTTTTACATGTATGAGATTATTTCAAATTAAAATATTAAAAAATTAAAAATTAATAAAATATTAATTGAAATGTATCTTCATTACATGAAAAATCTCCTAATTGCTTCTAGCATAATTTATTAAATTGTGCTAAAATTTACAAGGGTTCAATTAAAAAATATCTTAATTCTAAATGATATAATAGAAAATATATAATAGTGCAGTTATAAGCACTTACCTGAAAATAAAAATTTAAAGAAGTGAATTTAAAGAAGGGATTAGCCAAAGAAAATATATGCACAACCCATGGACACAGACAACAATATGGTGATGGCCAGAGAGAAGTGGGGGGCAAGAGCTGGGTAGAGGGGGCAAAAGGGGGAAAAGAGGGACATTCTATATAATAATAATAATAAAAGGCTAATATGCACATTGACTGAACGGCAGAATGACCGGTTGCTATGATGTGCACTGGCCACCAGGGGGCAGACGCTCAATGCAGGAGCTGCCCCCTGGTGGTCAGTGCACTTCCATATGGGGAGTGCCACTCAGCCAGAAGCTGGCTCATGGCTGGCCAGCACAGATGTGGTGGCAGCAGCCTCTCCCACCTCCATGGCAGCACTAAGAATGTCCAACTAATGGTTTAGACCTGATCCCTTGGGGGACTAAGCCTTTAGTCGGACATCCCCTGAGGGCTCCCTGGCTGCCAGAAGGATGTCTGACTGAAAGTTTAAGCCTGATCCCCTGGGGAGTGGGCCTAAGTCGACAGGTGGACATCCCCCAAGGGGTCCTGGACTGTGAATGGGCGCTGAGGGACTCCCCCCCCCCCCGCCCCCCAGTGCACAAATTTTTGTGCACCGGACCTCTAGTATTGTAATAACTATGATGGTGTCAGATGGCTACTAGACTTAGTGGGGTGATTACTTCATAACATATATAAATGTCTAATCACAATGTTGTAAACCTGAATCTAATATAATATTGTATGGCAACTATAATAAAAAAAATAAAATGTAAAAAATTTGTTGAAATTTTTTTTTTTTTAAAGTGATACAACTAGGTCATGATGAAACAGAATTCCTGGCCCACCTCAGCAGGGATTCATTACCCAATTATTGTGTCTCCTCTATTCCCAAGAAAAACTATCCCCAAACCCAGTCTGCCACAGTGGTTAACAGTGCAAGCCCTGGGGTTAATGGCCAGTGCTTACACTTGCTTGCACGAACCTAGGGCAAGCCCTTAACCTCTCTGCACCTTAGTCTCTTCATTGGAATCTGAGAGGGATGATAACAGAACAGAATTGGTCTCATAGACTCCGCCATAGGTTTCAAACGTATAAACACACCTAGAGAGCTGTGCTTGGCAGAGAGACACCAGGGGAGCATTAACTGTCTTTGTGAAATCATCATGTTCGAGAAGCTAGGAGTTTCATCTCACACAGCACTCCATCCTCATTCTTCTTTACGCAGTGCCTGGACCTTTCTCATAAAAGCCCCCAAAATTGTTGCTCAAGAATTTTTACCATAGGCCCAGTCGAAGTGGCTCAGTTGGTTGAGCAACTTCCTGTGCACCGAAAGGTTGCAGGTTCAATTCCCAATCAAGGCACATACCTGGGTTGTGAGTTCAATGGCTAGTTGGGGCACCTGTGGAAGGCAACCAATCGATTTCTCTCTCTCTCTCTTTCTCTCTCTCTCTCTCTCTCTCTCTCTCTCTCTCTACCCCCACCCTCGGGTGAGGATTTAAAAAAAAGAATTTTCACCATAGAAGGATCTGTTTCACATCTAAGGCCTGTGTCTAGACTCAGTCTCCACAACATCAAAGCTTTTGTTTTCCAGGGTAGAAAGCCAGGGGATGAGCTTATTTTCACAATAAAAGAGTTGGCAGGACCCAGGGAAAACAGTTTCTCTTCTTAGGGGAGAGTCACAGACACAAAGCAATTGAAGTAGAAACTTGACTTCATTAGAATGCTTTTGGCCACCTGACTGCATTTCTCCATGTGCTTATTAAACAAGGCAAAATAAGCCACAGAGGAGTCAGGCTGACAGAAGTTGAAACATAAAAACTATTATTTTAGCCTTGAACTGGCAACTAACAGACTCCCAACCAGGCTGTCCTGGGTAGATCCTGGCATTCACACCCAGAGATTGGGGATTTGGCGGCAGTCAATTCCAGGGGTGGAGCTGAGGCCTGTGAGCCTCGTGGGCCCTGGCTAGACAGTTCCAAGCAGGTCCAGCGCTCATCAGCTCACTCACAGACATCCCCAGCTCCCTGAGGAGAAACAATTTTCACAGTCCAAGCAGCCCAAGATGAAAACAGAAACTATTTGCTGTTCCTCTAACATGTAAAAGAGTCCCTTCCAGCTGGTGTTCCTGCACAATAGGTTAGTCACTTCCTGCCGCCTTCCGGAGGTCAGGGCTGTGCATTCCTCTTCTCTCTCTCTTTCTAACCCCCACAGTTCTAGCCCTGCGTCTTGAACATGGTGGGTGTTCAATAAATATTTGCTATACATGTAAATGGCCGATAATCCAAAGGCCACCTTGGGTGCAGTGACTGCTGGCCGGTTATCTCTGAATGAGATCTTTTCTACTGCAGTCGGTTCCAAAACAGGATTAGAAACAGCCTGGGCAGGCACACCAGAGGGCCACGGCCAAGAGAATCTTGGCCCTGAATTCACCATTCGGTGTCACTGGGACTTTGCCTTGGAAGCTGACAGAGAAGCTATACCCAAAACGGAGCCAAGCCATTGCCCCCAAGGATGCGGGAGCAGGGAGTGCCAGGTTGGCTCAGCTGTTTGGATCCCTTCAAACCATCCCCTTCTTGACTTGTCAGGTTAATCACAGCTGCGTAAATCCTACTCAAATTGGGAAATGAAAGCACTGAAGCGCTGCTCCGTTACCCCATCAGGTATACATCCTATTCCTCTGTCCTCACCAGCAGACAGTCAGAAGTGCTCACTCCTCACCTTCCAAAGTCTTCATTAAGGCCTGGACAGTCCTCTCAACTCTTCTCCTTACTTACCTTGGGAACAATTGCAAAACCATCATTCCCAGAAACCACCAGGACAGAATTCCCTCAAGCTTTGGAGGAGTCCGTGGCTTGCCTCCTCCCCAAATGAGGACCGAGGTTTTCTTCCTTCTGCTCGGGACACTGTCTCTTCACCCAGGCACATGTCTTTCAGCATCCCCGCACTTCATGGTGGCCTCAGCAGAGCTGTTTGCGCCTTTTGACATTCATTTCAGCAGCTCAGAATCCAAACCCTTTCTATGTTTGGTGCATTTCTACCTGAAGAGTTTTCTATCGGTGCTAAAAAATACCAGGTACTTGCTTTCTTAGCATTATTTATAACTAGGCTCAAGTTTGTAACTAAGCAAAAGGAGACCCATCCATATAGTCTGGTCTCAGGAGCTAGGGACTCAAGCAAAACAGAATAGAGGGTTCTTTCTCCCTTTTCCTTTCCCTCTCCCTCTCCCTGCGATCCCCAGACCCCACACACTCACCGGTGTTCAGTGCCATCAGGGAGCAGTGGCTACAAGGTTGAGTCCTGGACAACAATGGTGTCAGCACTGGTTGTGGTAAAAGCAATTTCCTGATGCAGAAGTGGTACAATTGTTTACATCTATGTCTTGGTGGCAACTGAATACTAGTTATGATGCTTTGGTTTGGGATGTTGATTCTGGCAGCTCTGCCTCTGGGTTGGCATTGCAGCCCTCCCAAGGATTCTGCCCCCACATCCAAGTTGATGCATACTGTTTACAACTGAGAGCTCTAATGCAATAAATTTTCTATAAAACGGATGCTTTTCTCCAAAATCTCGTCTCATAATTGTGATTGTTTAGGACGCCATAGGCTTAGTCTAAATCGTTAGTCAGGGTGCAACTTTCAGACACGTAAACAGGTGCATTGAGGTGGTTCAACTGAAGCCCACGCTCACCTAGCCAGGGAGCGGCAGAGCTGAGACCTGGATCCAGGTTTTCCAAATCTAGTACTTTTTATAATACTCTGCTTCTCACAGAACAAATAAACAAATCCCTTGTGAGCTGTCAAGTCAGTTTAATAAAGTGCTATATTTTAAATTTTCTTGAAATAACTTTAACGTTATATTAAAAGTATGAACTATACATCCTAACCCAATGAAATCCTTACATATTGTTTCTCATTGTCACACAGTGTAGATCATTACTAATAACGCACAATTTACAGGCCAGTCAAGGCAAAGCTTGTGCTAAATCTACAAAACCTTTTTTCTACACACAGCTAATTGGCTCTTCTGCAATGTGCAATTTCTGCTCCCACTCATGGAATTGTATATATATATATATGTATAGTTGATAGTATTACAGATATCTCCCATCCCCCACTCCTTTATCCCTCTTCTCCAAGCTCCTACCCACCCCCCTGGAATTGTATTCTTATCAAGAGTCAGTTGTGTTTGTTCTGAAACTTATTTATGACCATTGCAGCTGTTATTGCAATTTCATAATTTAATGAAATGTTGGGGGGAAACAATGAAGTACTACTACAAAAAGAATTTATTGTTTTGAAAGGATTCAATAGAGGCAAGTTGGTGAGGAATTGAGAAGTTTATAACCGTAAAGCTTCAAAAAAATTGTAGAAGTATAGAAATATTCTGTTCTTAGAATACATTCTAACTACATTTAAGTTCTCAATTGAATTTAAAGATTTTGACACTCAATTACAGAAGATGCATTATGGACATGGTTTATATGAGAAAGAAAAACAAGTATTCCAAACAACAGAACAGTTCTTAAAGAATGATCTGAGTTCATATCAAAATATTGAAGAATGAACATAAATACATGCTTAAAAGTATATTTAAATAAATTGTATCCTTTTTTATGACTCTATACTTTTAGCTGATTTGTTGATTAACTGACCACCTATCTCCTGAGTCTAGTCATATCAGATTGCAGGCAACTATTGTAATTATATTCATGGTCATCTCCTGGCAGAAAAACCCACTTGCTCTGGATGATGTGGTTATAGGACAGGCTTGATTATCTGTGGCCTTTGTCAGGGTGCTGTTGATCTAGTTTCTAGACCATTTTTGCTGTATCAGACAGCTTCAGTGAGGCGGATTTGTCCTTCTAATCATAACTCAGAGAATCTGGAATCCAGTGCTTGCAGGAGAATTTCCAGAGACTTAGCTCTCTTAAAGAAACCATTAGTTTGTGGTTTGCCCTATGCAGAAAGATAGTCATGAGACAACACTAGGTGATGTGAAATTTATATCAAACCTATCATTATTGACTGGATGTTTGTGTCACAGCCCTCCTCCCCCAAATTCATCTGTTGAAGTCATAATCCCCAACATGATGGTATTTGAAGGTAGGGTCTTTGGGAGGTAATTAAGTTTAGATGATGCCATGAGGGTGGATCTCCCATGATGCTATTAATGCCCTATAAGAAGACGAAGAGCTATGAGATCTCTCTCTCTCTCCCTCTTTCCATTAGCATGCCAAGGAAAGGCCATGTGAGCACACAACAAGAAGGAAGCTGTCTGCAAACCAGGAAGTGAGACCTCACCAGACACTGAATGTGCGGGCACCTTGATCTTGGTCTTCCAGTCTCCAGAACTCTGAGAAATAAATGTCTGTTGTTTAAGCCACCTAGTCTATGATCTTTTGTTATAGCAATCCAAACGGGCTAAGATACCTACCATGTGCCAAAAACAATTTTAGACTTTGGGTATACAAGGGTGAACAAAACAAAGCTTTGCTCTAATGGAGGTTAGATTCCAGTGGAATCATTTATCCTGAGAGGTTCTGGAGGATACGAATTGTGTGTAAATCATCTTTGTATTTCTAGCACTTAGCACTGTGTCTGGCACGATGTGAATGTTTAATGAGTTGAATTAAATATAATTGAATTCAATCAAATCTGATTTTCTGAAAGTAAGAAATCATCAAACTTGGTAGTTATTTTTCTATCATATGAGAGGTTCAGACTGTTCTCTATTTCTTAAAATTTGTTTTGAATGACATAGCAACCTTGTTTGAATTATGCCTCAACTGCACATAGACAACCCTATTTCTCAAGGAGAATTTTTTGCCAGAAGCAGACTTTACATCAGAAAATTGAATTCCAAAAGATTATATCAGGGTTTCTAAAACAATTTTTAAATATGGCATGTTTACATACAGGAAACTTGGGTCCTGAGAGAAAGTTCCAAAGTAAGCTATGGAAACAGTCAAAGATCAAGATATATAACAAGAGAATTTCATCCAATCATAACATAAAAGAAATAAATATTAAATCTCCACAAACTGTATATAAACATTCTAAATGTATATGCACGTATGGACATTAATCAGTTTGTCTTCTTCCTGCAACACCCCCTACTGGAACTTAATATTTAAATGGCTATTTTTATATTTTCAGTTCATAGGTATTTTTAACACAGAAATTTTAATTTGGCAAATATTTGCATGCCTACTTTGTGCCAGGCACTGTGCTAGGGACACCAGATGGTTTAGGATCGAGCATCAGCCCATTTTCATACTGATTTCTCCCCGGAAACAGATAGATGTTCTCTTTTAAGTCTGCTTCCACAGACTAGACTTTTCCCAGCTTGTGAGAAGACAGCTGTCATGTAATTCTCAGTTCTCACTTCCTCATCACTCCTAAACGAAAATTATATTCTTAAAACAGTAGAAGAAAAGTACTGTGCCTTCATGAAATCTAACCGTTTGTTCTGAGATGTTGTTTTCTAGAGCTGGCAACCATGCAATTTGCCTGTGGAACTGAAGAAATGGTGTCTGGTGAGGCCAAAATGGAAAGGAAGGTTCTGGTTACCCCACTCTTCCTGCTGCCCTATTTGGGCTCCTAGGCAACTCACCAGGAAGCACTCATCTATGCTTTAGTAAGTAAAGGAAACTGCAGTTTTAACAATATTATTAGTACTATTATTCTTAAAAGTTGGCCTCAAAAATCAAAAGAGGACCTTAGGGAGTGGTGCAGAAACTTTCAAGGGGTAACACAACATTAAACATCTAACTGACAAACTTTAATCTATACTAGATCCTCCGGATCTTCCAAAGATGTAACTAAATGTCTTCAGAAATGTCTTCTTCAGATAATTAGGTAGCCATGGAAGCATCAAAGCCTAATGCTCTGGGAGAAGACTGAGGTGATGTGGGGAGTTGATTTTAAGTTTCTTTAATTGATGTGATAATCAGCAAGAGGATAAATGGAGAAAAGTGCAATATATTCATGGGGGAGGGGGGACAGAATACTGGATCTTAATAAACTCTAAGACATGGGTGTCTGTTTACCTGAGCCTTTAGATGGCTTGTCCAGTTTGTATCCTTTCAGAAACAAAACAACAAAGAATGAACATCATTCATGCCCTCTGGACAGCTGCCAGCTGATCTCTAAAGACACTCACTATAGGACGCTAAGCATATGAACAAAGCAAAAGCAAATGGTATTTGGTTCAATGCTTTTTTAAAAAAAAATTAAAGGCGGCTTTCCCATTTTGTGATTTTTCCTCCCCAAATGCACAGCTTTTCCTGGATGGAGCTGTTATATAACTGCACTTACAGAGGGAGGGTAATTTGCTGGCCCCAAAGGAGTTCCTGGAATACTGAGAGAATATGTTACGAGATGGGCCCCGAAAGAGTAGCATCTGGTTGCCCAAAGTATAATGCTTGTGGCAGAGAAATCACCATAAATAGCTTTAACACAGACCAAATGTGTCCACTTCAATCCAGTGTTTTATCACCCCCAAGGGAATTTACCAGAGTGAAGGGGAAAGGGGGAGGGAGGAGTCATTTTAGCAGAGCATGGTTCATAACTTTTATTAAGACCAACAGGTTAGGGAGGGTCTTTAATAGCTGTAAGATGGAAAGCTAAAGTCATTGTTATCCAGACACATTTAAGAATGAAAACAAAGAACACAGAGAAAGAAGAAAACCAGACTCTCTAAAGGCTGGGGGAAGAGGAGGGATTATATTTAAAAGGAAATTTGAAGAAACAGAGAGGAAAATTTTATGTGTTATTGTTGTTGTTTTCTTAATTGAAATATACCTTTGTTGGGGGAGGAAATCATAACTAAAATTTCCCAAGTTGTACAATATTCTGATCCTAATCAATTCAGTATTTTCTTACCCTGTCTCCAAGGAAATGGATTGAGGACTCCAGTCTTAGGAGAAGCAGCATGTACTAAAAGTGAAATAACAAGCATGTTCATAGAAGGAACATAACCATCAAATACACTGGTTTGCTGAATTAACAAAACACACAACTGTTGGTAATTCACATTCGTGTCCATGCAAAAAGTACATGCATATTAAAGAATTATTTGTTTTATTTAAATAGTAATAAGCAGCCATGTGGCATGGATAACGAGCATTTTAGTACAATGTATAAGGTGCATCTCACTCTCTTTCTGAGGAGGTCAGAGGAACACCACACATAAAAAGCAATGGATTGAATTCTAATGAAATATAATCTCCAAGGGAAATTCAGGTATCCCATGGAGGGCCCGATAGGATAACTAAATCACTGGCATTCCATTGCCAGTTAATGGCAGTGAAACACAATGTGCCAGTAGTTCTGAAGACTTTGGCCAATGTCCTGGCATCACCAGAATCCTGTAGCTTTGAGAAATTAATCTGAACTTGGACGTGAAATCCAACCACAGTAACCACTGCACTTTCCTCCTTTCCTCCTTATGTGATTTGTTTTGGACTGCTCTGAATCCACTCTCCAGCGAAGTCATTGGGTGTCTTTTGGATTCAGTTACATGTACTTCAATTTAAATAATGTTGGATAAATGGAATAATTAAATATAAATAAGGCCTGGCATATGGGCAAAACTGAGGTTTCTATCTCATTCCATCTTGCAAACTATTCTTTTCAGATCTAACTGTGTGCAGGCAATTTAAATCAGAAATGGCTTTAGTGTTTCCCCTGCTGCTATCCTACCACTCGTATAATGAAAGAGCTACCTGTCATCTTCATCAGCACACTGCAGCACGCAAACAACCCCAAGCTTAACACAGATGATTGATGGAGCCACTAAAGGCATCGAATTCCTATAATTGAGCTGTCTGAACAATATCAAACGCCCACAAGATGTGGTGGGGAAAGGACTCATCAAAAATAAACCCTGTTTAATTGGGATCCCTGGTCTCCTTCCTGACTTTGTCTCACCCTCTCACCTACTATGTCAACCACTATGAAGTCCTACGCTGCCTTGCCCTGGCAGAATTTTGTGATTTAATAAAGGACCAACACCTTGCCCAGTATAACCTGTACACACTCTGTATGCCTTCTATTACTGAACACACGCCTCTGACCTCTTTTGACTCTCTGGCAGCTGCCTTTGTTCTCTGCACCAAACCTGCCTCTGTTGAATAACAATTCAGCTCGGCTCTCTGGCCTCGACCACATCTGATAATTTTCCTTCTGGGTCATCATGCTGTCCTTCATTGCAGATGTTGACTATAATTAATTCCTTTTGCTAAAGCCACAGAAAGCCAGGTCCCTCCAAAGCCGGTGCCAGCATCCTGGGCTAATTGCACTTGTATAAACTGCTGCCCAACATCCACTCACTTCCACCCATTCCTCCCCTCCTCTTCTCTGAGCTGCCAGTCAAGAGTAGAAACTCTTTTAGTGCCTGCATGTTTCTACTTATAATGAAGTAATTACAGCGAATGTTGCTTTTGTTAAAGTAAAGCCAGTCTTAGCCACACAGTTACAACTGGGTTTTGATGGTGTGTTTTCATTTAAGGATGACAGTCCTTGAAGGGTGTTCTTATCACCTTGGAAGGGGCAAAAGGAAAGATTGGAGGTGACAGAAATATTCTATAACTTGGTTAGGGTGGTGGTTACCTGAATATATACATTCGTCAACAAACTCTACTTAAAACTATATTCATTATATTGTATAAAAATATAATTCAAAAAGCTGATTGTAAAAAGATAGCTATAATTATGCTAAGTACAATAAGCCAGTCAGAGAAAGACAAGTGTCACATGATCTCACTCATATGTGGAATCTAACGAACAAAATAAACTGATGAACAAAATAGATCCAGGGACATAGAAACATGGAACAGACTGTCGAATCTCAGAGGGAAGGTGGGGAGGGTGGGTAGGTGGGAAGAGATCAACCAAAGAACTTGTATGACCCATGGACACAGACAATAGGGTGGTGAAGGCCTGGGGAGGGCGGTGGGGGCAGGTTAGAAGAGGACAATGGGAGAACAATGGAAGAACAAGGGGACATATGGAATACTTTCAACAATAAAGATTTTTTCAACAATATAGATAGAGAGATGATAGAGATAGATAGATGATAGATAGATAGATAGATAGATAGATAGATAGATACAGAAAAAAATGAAGCATCAGCTGACTGCAAAATAAATTTGTCCAAGTGACACACCATTAACAATTTTATACCCAGGATTGAATTCCCTCAACTGAATATAATTTGGAGTTTTCATTTCATTTAGAAACTGTTAATACAAGGCTCTAAAAGGCCAGCATGTCATCTAAGGCCTGCCAAGTGTGTGATCAAACAGCATGAATTATTACCTTGACACAACTGTAGGAGAAGCAAGCAGCCTAATTTCCCCTATATACACACTGCTGGGGGCAAGAAACTTGGTTTCAACAGAGAATTTCCAAGAATCAGCCTCCGCCACAATTCTCACTTTCTATCTAGGGAGTTAGTTCAGACCTACGGGCAAGAACTTAAAAGACATAGGAAGAAAATTCACTAATATAACATTTATAGAGCAAAATAACATTTGTTTTCTTCACTGTGCAAGGATACCTTGAAGGTGAGAGCCAAGCTCAGCTGCTAATTATAAATCAAAATAACCCTTTCATTTCCACCTAACAAAGAAGAGAAAGGGGAGAGGACACGGTTACAAGGTAGTATTCTTACCTAGTGGGAATACTAGAAGAACGCCATTGCTGACAAAATGTGCAAGGTATATAAATCATATGAAAGCGTGATTCTCCTTGGACAGGGTTGAATTGTTCAATAGCAACTCTGGGAAGGACTCATACAAACAAGGGAAAAATAAAGTTCTGAAATGAGGTACAATTTCTTAATATCAGTAGTTATGGAGCAAAACAAAAATACCGTAAAATAGTCCGTGTTTGATCAACCCTTGATTATCCAAATTACTGATATGTAGAAATGCACATAAATTCCAGAGTAGTTGGTAATTAAGAAAACCATATTTAATTTCAGAGAGCAGACACACACACACACACAGTTACACTGCCCTAGTCTTAGCATTATTTACACTCCGTCCTGTTGTTCACAATGTGGATTCCAGCTAAAAGCTGGAGCAGAAGCCAGGCAGTAAAAGATGTGCATACGTGTTCCATGAGAATTTTCCCCGCATTTTAAGATGGATGTTGACAAATGACTTTGAAGTAGCTCAGAGAGAGAGAAATCATTCCTTGAGCATGATGCTCCTTTGCTCATATGAACGAGTATATTATAACATTTATTTTTATTTAACAAGCTGGCAGCTTTCCAGCTGTACATTAGGAGGCATTTCTAAGTCAGTTGCATGGTCTTCTTCAAGGCATTTCTTCACCGTTCAAGGGATTGCTGTCTAACCAATCACATCAAGAGAATCAATCTAATCAAGTACACGTGTCTGTGTGTTAGCTCATAGCAACTCCATGAGATTGGTATTGTTATATGACCATGTAACAGACAAAGGAACTGTGGTATATAAAGGATAATGAATAGGCACAAAGTCACATAGCTAGTAAATGGTGGAGCCAGGATTCAAACTCAGGGCTGTCTTAAACCTAAGACCACACAACTACAGAGAGCAAGATCAGATACTGGTGCCCCATAGTACATCCACCTAATTAGGACATTAACAACACTAAAAGCTGAAACCTCACATGCATTGAAAAGAAATTATTGTATATTGCATTTTTTTCCCATTAGAGAAGACAATAAGTTGGAGTGGTTAAGAACGCAGACTATCCTTTTCCGTCTGCCCGCAGCCATCAGGTAAACCAAGATGGGCGCTTACAAGTACATCCAGGAGCTACGGAGGAAGAAGCAGTCGGATGTAATGCGCTTCCTTCTCCGGGTGCGCTGCTGGCAGTACCGCCAGCTCTCGGCGCTCCACAGGGCGCCCCGCCCCACCCGGCCCGACAAAGCGCGCAGGCTGGGCTACAAGGCCAAGCAAGGTTAGGTCATATATCGGATTCGTGTGCGCCGGGGTGGCCGCAAGCGCCCTGTTCCTAAGGGTGCGACCTACGGCAAGCCTGTCCACTACGGCGTTAACCAGCTGAAGTTTGCGCGAAGTCTTCAGTCTGTTGCCGAGGAGCGAGCTGGACGCCACTGTGGGGCTCTGAGAGTCCTGAATTCTTACTGGGTTGGTGAAGATTCCACGTACAAATTCTTTGAGGTTATTCTCATTGATCCATCCCATAAAGCTATCAGAAGAAATCCTGACACCCAGTGGATCACCAAACCAGTCCACAAGCACAGGGAGGTGCGAGGGCTGACATCAGCGGGCCGCAAGAGCCGTGGCCTTGGGAAGGGCCACAAGTTCCACCACACTATTGGTGGTTCTCGCCGTGCAGCTTGGAGAAGGCGCAATACTCTCCAGCTCCACCGTTACCGCTAATATAAGTAATGTTTGTAAAATCCTTACCTAATAAACAATTTAGGACAGTCAAAAAAAAAAGAACGCAGACTATGTAGCCAGACCACCTGCTTTCAAATCTCACCTCTGTTATTTAATAGTTGTGTAACAAGCACGTTACTTAACTTCTCTGTGCCTCAGTCTCATTATCTGTGAAATAGGCATAATAGTGCTACTTCACATATAAGGCTTTTATAAGGGTTACATTTATGTGTGATACTAGTATACTAGTATTGGGAGAATCTTTTTTTTTAGTCTATATCTTTTCAAGATGCAAACTGAATTACTTAGAGAAAAATATTTGTGGTATTAAGATAGTGGGATTGGATGGCTATAGATAAAACAAAGGTGGCCATGAGGGAATACTAGTTAAAAATGAATCGAGACTACGTGGAATTCATATACTCTACATACACATGTACTCCTGCTTGTGTTTGGAATTTTCCATAACAAACAGTTTTTTAAATATTTTATGTAAGACATTTAAAATTATACCTGACACTAAATTACAGTGAGCACCATATAACAGTTAACATGGTTACAGCAAGAGCTGCATTTTCAAAACACTTATATGGATCTATATTAGTTATATTTACATTTACCCTCTTTTTTATTTCTAGCACATAAGAAAAAGTAAGCAATAAGAAATATATG
This sequence comes from Myotis lucifugus, assembly GCF_000147115.1. Taxonomy (NCBI): domain Eukaryota; kingdom Metazoa; phylum Chordata; class Mammalia; order Chiroptera; family Vespertilionidae; genus Myotis; species Myotis lucifugus. Next base: position 490,649 of record NW_005871286.1, on the reverse strand, counting down.
TTCCATATCTAACATTGGCTTAGAGGAAAAGGCAACTGAAACCATCCAAGGAGCTGTTATCAAAGAAAACAGAGGGCCCGGCTGGTGTAGATTAGCAGTTGAGCGTTGACCCAGGAACCAAGAGGCCACCAGTTCAATTCCTGGTCAGGGCACATGCCCGGGTTGTGGGCTATCTCTCTCTCCCTCTCCCTTCCTCTCTGAAATCAATAAAAGTATTTTAAAAAGAAGAAGAAAACAGAGGACTGAGCCATCGTCCAGATAAGTATTAAAGTAAAGAATCTGATTTAATGTCCAGGTCCTTGAAGTAAAAAATTCCAGGTCAATAGGAAAAAAAACTTAAAATTGAGGTTTATATACACAATCCGATTAAGTGGGATAGTACAGAATAAAGAGAATAGGATGTGGTGTCAAATAACAAAAATAGTAATAATAATAAATCACATATGTATATTGAGGAGATATGTGTGAGATACTATCACAAGAGGTTTTACAATTTATTATATCATTTAATCCTATCAGCCACCCACCCTGTTAAGTAGACACAATAATAATTATCTCCATTTTATAAGTATGAAAACTTAGGCCAAAAGAAGTTAGGCCTGCCACATAAAACTGAGACTGGTACTATATTTTTCTTCCTCAATCCGAGGAGTTTCAAAGTCTTTACCAGGATGACAAATAAATGGCATGCCATCACTCACTCAACCAGCTAGCTAATGCAGAAACTGATATACCCACACTAGCAGCCTGATTCCAGAGTGTCACTCACTATGGAAGACCTGGGTTCAAGTCCTGATTCCATGTACGCTTATAATATTGTGCAAGTCACCCGACTTTTAGCCTGTCCTGTGTCATTTCCATTGCTTCTCCTTTCTGGCTTTTTGCCTCAAGCTATAGATTGCACTCTACTTTTTTATTTATTTATTTTTTAGAGAGAGTGGGAGGGACGGGAGAGGGAGAGAGGGAGGAGAGAGAGAGAAAGATCAATATGATCTTTACATGATCGATACATAGATTGGTTACCTCTTGCACACACCTTGACTGGGGGCAGGGATTGAATCTACAACCCAGGTACATGCCCTTGACCAGGAAAAATACTGACAAGGGCTGTTTTTTAATCCTCACCCCATGATATGTTTTATTGATTTTTAGAGAGAGAAAGGGAAGGAAAGAGAGAGCGAGAAAAATAGATGTGAGAAACATCGATGGCTGCCTCCCACATGCCCTGACAGGTGATCAAACCCGGAACCTAGATATGTGCCCTGACTGGGAATAAAGCCTGTAACATTTTGGCATATAGGACAATGCTCAACCAACTGAGCCACCCGGACAGGGCTAGATGGCACTTTTTTGCAGACCTCAGTGGCTCTGGGTTTCAACCATCATGACAAGGAAGAAAAGTTCCCAGTAAACTCAGCATCACCATGTGGCTGTTGTTAGGTATTGCCAGTGGTTGCTTGTCAACACATAGCCAAAGCAGTGGCTGCCAACCCTTACTGAAGATTAGATTCATCAAGGGAACTTTAAAAATTATCAATGCCAGCCCCACTCTCAGACCAATTACATCAGAACCCCCAGAAATGGAGTCTGGGCATTAGAATGTTTTTATAGTTCCCTGAAGAGTCTATTGGATCTAGTGTTTCGAGCTGCTGAGCTAAATGGTGAGGGAAATTTATAGTTGAGCATGAGGATTCAATAGAAGCCAAGTAACCTAAATATTGAAGCAAACACTTCAAAACAATACTTCCCTATATACAACACTCTACTTCTGCTTATTCTGAAAACCCTAATTCCAATATTAAATACTATTCATAAATTTATAAGGTATGCATACATAAATATGTACATATACACAAACATATAATTCGTATGCCTTGTGAATACATTATTTTCACATTACTACAGTCCTATGTTCTATGCACCATGTTTTTAAATAAAACTAACATCAAAATTTCAGTAGTACTTCCATTCTACCACCACACACACACACACACACACACACACACACACATAAACACACACACACACACACACACTTCATGCTAATGCTCTGTAAGGCTGGAATCTCACCTTTGCACCTTTCTAAGATTGGAGAATATAAGAAATCATTTGAGCTACTGACAAATGAAAATGTCTTAATCCTAGTTTTAGTCACCAATCTGAACAAAGGAAATAAATGCCTTAAACTCTCCTGGTTTCCTATTGTCACTTAAATTGGAGCATTTTAATTTTTACAGCAACTTCTGGATTTTTATATAGGGATGTGTTTAATAATTTTTCATGTGTCACACAAAGAATTCAATGTGTACAACAGAAAGAAAAAAGGCAATAGTATTAAGATATTTAAAATAAATTGAACATTCTTTCCACTTTTTTTCTGGATGGCTTACCACCATAAATTACACCCCACCATTTGTTTCCCCCAACTGTTTCTATATGTTACAACAATTACATGCTTCGCTGAATTCAAAAAGGTTACTGAAAGGTTAGGTGAACAGAGCCAACATAAGGAAATGTAAAGGAAAAGCTGCAGTTTGGTCTCTGCTGGTGCATAAATACAAATAAGTGAACAGAAATTGCATGGAAAGGAAGGAAGACACCATGATTCTGTTCAGGTTACACTTTACAAAAAGCTCTATGTTAGAAGACATGCATAGAAGCCACCTTAAAAAACATGCGATTTTCTCACGTCCGTTTTTCCTTACATAAGCAATAGAGAATCACAAAATGATATTAGGAAACTGTGCTTGAATACCATTCTAGTAGCATATAAGAACAGATGGGCAACTTACACTATGAAAATTAAAAATAAAAATAAACAAGATTGGATGGTCAGTCCTCATGCACCTGTGAGGAATTTGAATCAAAGCACCTCCTTTATATAGTCGTTTCAGTTTTGTCTAAGTAGCTTAGACAGTTAAAGCTGAGAAGTCTGATAAAGCTTATCTAATACAAAAGCCAATAGGTGCCAACCAAACCTCACAGCCGATATAAACAGCTTCGGCTTCCACCTCGCTGTCTGGCCTGCCTTTCTCGGTAAGGTGAGGAGTGGACATCGCTGTGTGCATCCTTGCATTTGCTCCATACTATGCTTTACGAGTCACTTTTCAAGGTTGCCCTTGCAGTTCTTTTTCCGGTATCAAAACACGGCATGTGGAAGGAGGGGCAGATGAGAAAATAGAAAAAAGCACCTTGTGATTTGCCCTGATGTTAGCTCCCTAATGAAGAGCCCAGTGTACTCCAAATGCATATATGCTGAATGTCTAAATAGATCCCTGGTAGATCAAGAACTAAAGTTACCTCATCGCCAGACATCGCAATGTGACAGCTTGTTGCTCAAGCAGCTTGTTGCCAGAAGGATACATACCATTTCCAGCAGAAAATTGGTCTGGGGAAGCCGCCCAACAGCCCAGACACAAAATAAACTCCCCTGGCTCTACAACAGGCCAGGGCCAGTGAGATTCACAGACTTGCATCACCTTCGAATCTAAGAATCCAAACGAACGAAACTAGAATACACTTCAAATGTCAACACTGGCATTGCTTTCTGGGACATGTCTATTTCTTCAGTGATTTTATTCAACAGAATTGCTCATGACTACAGACATTTCTTAATTAAGCCCCAGTAGAACTGAATTTAAGCAATCACCTGAGAAAATATATTCCACCATTACTCAAGAATGCAGTTTGCCACTATTTGGCATGAATCGTTTAGTTCTATTAAATACATATGTAAGGTTCCAAAAAGCTCTGTGCCGTTTTTTGCCTAATGAAAGCAAAACACATAAGTCCTTGATAGTTAGCATTTAAATTTAAATAGAGAAATTCATAATTTGATGATGTTTTCAAAGTCTCTAAAGTTTTTTAAAGATAGTTTAAAGTTTTTTTTAAATTGCGCTGCCAGATGCAAACTGAACAATCATTAAGCCTTTTCTTCTAAGTTTACTGATTAGAAAAAAGGAGACCCAGAGAGGCCGCTGATTTGTTCAAATCATGCAACCATCTAGGGTAGAACCAGGACCAAAATCTAGCTTTCTTGCTTCCTTCAAAGGAGCAGAGAAAGTACACGAAAAAAATGGGAGATCTAAAGAATGCAGATTCTCCCAGAGCAGATGACATGTTCTTGCAGGTGACTCCTAGGGCCTGCCAAGAGCTGCCAAAGAGACCAGACAACTTAGAGGGGAAGAAGACAACTTAAAAATTAAAGAATCATGAGTGCTGGAACCCTCAGATCCCCATAAAACTCTTAAGATTTTTCTGTGTTTGTTTGTTTGTTTGTTTTATAGACATATAATACTTTAAAGAAAATCTGAAACATAAAACTCAAATGTCTAAATCAGATCAACCAGAAGCCGTGGTTTATTTTGCAAAAATGGAATCTTTGCTTTACTAAGCTCTTCACTACCATTTTCTCTGAAATAATGATTTCCTTTATGCTTAATAAATAGCCTATTTGGGTGCAACTCTCAGAGCCATTTCTATTGCATTAAGCAAGGTATGCCTCTGTGCTGTTGATTTCACTGATTTTTTCCTTCCTTTCTCACTGCAATTGGAGTAAAATGCAAAGTGCTAGATACCCATAGACAGTGGTGAGCTGGTACCAGCTCACAGCAGCTCCAAGAAGCTGTTGTGGGCATCTCTGCCCAACTCTGCATTCAGTGATTGTGAAATCTGATAGTTGCCCTAACCAGTTTGGCTCAGTGGATAGATAGAGCATTGGCCCGTGGACTGAAGTGTTCCAGGTTTGATTCTAGTCAAGGGCATGTACCTTGGTTGCGGGCTCAGTCCCCAGTGGGGGGAGTGCAAGAGGCAGCTGATAGATGTTTCTCTCATCGATGTTTCTCCCTATCCCTCTCTCTTCCTCTCTGTAAAATCAATAAAATATATTAAAAACAAGGATATCAGAAAAATTTAAAAAGTATCTGATAGTTGATCCAAAGTGGACCAACACAAAGGGACATGAAGAAGGCATGACGAGAAGCTTGCTTAGATTCCACCAGTTACTTAGAACAAAAAATAAACGATCACACAGAAAAAGGCCCAGAGTTCTTGTGGGATTCCATGTAGCTGAAGTCTAAGCCTCAGCAATTTAACTCTTGCAAAGAAAAAAAAGTAAAGGACACCCCACTTTGACATGAAAGTTTAGGAAAGCCCTAGCCAGTTTTGCTCAGTGGGTAGAGTGTCAGCCCTCAGACTGAGGGTCCTGAGTTCGATTCCGGTCAAGGGCACATACCTGGGTTGCAGGCTGGATCCCTGGGCCCAGTCGGGACATGTGCAAGAAGCAACCAATCAATGTGTCTCTCTCACATCAATGTTTCTCTCTTTCTCTCTCTCCCCCTCTCTATAAATATCAATGGAAAAATATCCTCCTTGGGTGAGAATTAACACAAAACAAAACAAAAAAAGAAAGAAAGAAAGCTTCGGAAACCCATCCCAGTGCCTCCAGCTCTATGTCAGGCACTGAGACCATGGCCCAAGCAATGCATCAATACCTGGGCTTTGGTCTGTGCTACAGAGCAGCCAAGACTACATTGGGCAGGGGATGCTTGGACTCAGTGTCCCCAAGTACACCCCTAAAAAAGGGGTGACTGAGGCAGTCTTATAGCTACCATCTGGAAGCAAGAAAGCCTGTGGGAATATGTGAGAGAGGACAATTGGTAGGATCAACTAGGAAAAAATGGTACCCCTGGGCTGGTGTCATCAGGAGATACATCTGTTAAGTGGAGCATAAAGGATGGAAAAATACTAAATAAAAGCTGAAAAAAGGGGGTCAATGGGAGAAAAAGGGGACATATGTAATACTTTCAACAATAAAGATTTAAATTTTTTTTAAAAAAGGAAAGAAAGAAAGCTGTTGCTTTGGTTGATTCATCCCAGACCTGTCCTCTGACAACCAAATCCCACTTCCTCCAAAGCCTTAATGACAGAGCAAACAGCTGAATGAAAAAAACATGCATGTTCACCACCCATTAGGGGCCACTAGTCAATGAGACTATTTGTGTATAGGAGTAATCACTGGGCTCACGACATGTTAATGACAATATTAAATGAGGTCCATTATTTCACTCTAGCAAAGAGTAGAAAGGATGTGCAATTAGCAGAGTCCTGATAAATCCCAACCTCAATTGATGCTTCTGTGGGAATAGCACATTTAGAGTCCATTTAGCATCATTATATTCCTCATGGGCTTCTTTATGATCTTTATCCACCCAATCCATGAGTAAGGGTGATATGAACCTTTTGAACCTGACACTTGGTATCCCTTGGTAAACATCACTGGGTTTGCACTAATTAAAGACACAGCATGTGAGTTATCTAACATTCAAGTCTATGATCAAACCATCCTATTATTGCCCTAACATACCTTTGGTTCTACAAAATTCAGAGGATTCACACAAATAAGAATAGATTAAAATCATGACTGCTATTTATTTAAACTGACTTTCCAACTGGACCAGAGAATTCTAATAGACACGTATGTGTATGTAATTAATTTGAATAGTCAATTTCATTCATGTAACCAAATATTTCTTTTCTTATAACCCAATTCCTGAGGTATAAATAAAAGCTTTAACTGAGAATGAGATTTGTTTATCTTTTCATTTTTCTTATCTTTGGCTCCATTTATATTATTGGGGTTAATGAAAAAATTTAAGACAGGAAACATTTTTAAATTTTAATGAGGCTTATTGGTCCAGTGTTTTAAAAAATTATTATCTAATACATTTTGTGTTGGGTTAATGGTAAAATATTTTGGCAGTAAGAACAAAAGAAATTTTGCCTAAGGCTTTTCTAATTTGCAAAATGAACTAAAAAATAAAGTCCAACATTCTTCTTATTCCATTACCCCATTATGGGCTCAATCAGCTAATAAAAAGTATCCAGCTGGGTACCTGGATTGGGGTGCAGTCTTAATTTATTCAGTTTGAATCCTTCCAATTAATCACCTCAGCTTAATAATTTCCAACTCTTTATTTCATTTTGTCTCAGATAGACCCAACTTAAATGACTGTTTTGGAAGAAAGTGGTTATTCTGCCAATCAAGAAATTTCCTGCTAGAAGATAAAAGGCAAGCAGATTTGGATATGGAAATTTACTCAATTCCAAGAGAATTTGTTGTGTCCTGCAGTAATTTGGTTTTACATCTGTGCTCCATCTAGGCAGGATCAGTCACCTAGTCATTGAACAAAATACCAAATTCTCAAACTATCTGCAAAGACACTACAGTTCATTTGGGTAGATTTTTTAAGGAATATTCTATTTCATTATTTTTTAAAATAATATATGTATACTATATACAATCCAGAAAGCATATATAAGCAAAACGATAAAGAGCCCTGTCTGGTTTGGCTCAGTGGTTGGAGATTTTTTATCCCTTTCTTTTCAAGATTAGAATGAAATCATTTGTATAGAGCAGTATTTTAAAGCAGTTACCTGCATGTTCAATTATGCCAAACCTTATGCAGTTGTAAAACAAACATAATTTCCATTCTTGGAAAGTAAAGCACAGATGCACATAACTTATTATGTTCAATCCAGACAGGAAATACTGCTGCATATTTTACAAGTTCAGGGTGTTGCAATAATATCCTTCAATGTCAATGATGTTATAACGATTTACTGGACTTAGAAATAAACTTATAATTTTCTAGATGACATTCTCTATCTTGTTCTGACATTGGCCCTTTTGGTCCTATATTCTTATCTTGATTCCATGCCCCAACTGCTCTCCAATTATTAATACTAATAATTACCATTAAACGAGAAGTTTGCAGTTTTGTTTTAACCTAAACTAACCATGATTACCTGAAAGCTTTTATTGTTTTATCCTGGTTGAATATTGCTACTTTAAACTAACAATACATAGTAGTTGTGGAAATTCTAGGAAATCCAAAAATTGGGCCTCTCAAAGGTTCTGATCTTTTTTCTCTGATATGTAACTCACCCACTCTGCTACATTATTCAGAATGCCCAAAGCAGTAACTGGGCAATAGAAAACAAAGCAGGAAACCTCTGCCTAGCCAGTGAGGCTCAGTGGTTGAATGTGGACACATGCAGCAGGAGGTGTTCAGGGCACATGCCTGGGTTTCAGTTTCCATCCCCAGTAGGAGGCGTCCAGGAGGAAGCCAATCAATGATTCCCTCTCATCACTGATGATTCTCTCTCTCTCTCTCTCTCTCTCTCTCTCTCTCTCTCTCTCTCTCTCTTCCTCTCTTTTAAAACAAAAAAGCAGGAAATCTCTAACTGAAAGGAAAAAGGAAGGTCCAGGCAAGCAGACAGAGCACTAAGTCCCATCTCCTCGTCCTGTTTAAGGAATTTCTCCAGCAATTCTCTTCCCTCTCATACACCAGATTTTCTGCTCCTAATGGATCATATCCATCAACCTGCAACTTAAGACATAGAATGATGATTTCAGTTTCCCTTCCCCCTGCAGCAACTCTCCACTTTCAAAACAAACATCTAATATATACATACATACACACACACACACACACACACACACACACACACACACGGACTCAGATTATAAACTGTTTGAAGCACACCTAGCCAGGTGTAAGATAAAAACAGTCAGGGAGAGGATATGAAGACTTGTTCTCTGCTGCTAACCTTCTTCCCAGAGGACAAAATATAAAACAAGTTGGGAATCCACATTGGAGTAAAAAAGTAAAAATGGTATTTGGAACAACTCCCTCATTACTTCCTACTGTAATCCCAAAGGAGAAGACTGTTCCTGAGAGAATTGCCCCAGAAGGATGAGGATGATTTTGAATAGAGAGAATTATAACCACTTGTCTGGTGAGCAGTAAACTCAGTAGTATGCCTCCCAGGGCATGAGAAAAGGGAGGGAGAAGAATGAACAGGGTCAGGCAAGACTAGGTGAGCATCAGCATCACTCTGGTTTCCTAGGCAACAAGTCTGGTGGAGTGGGGATTGCTAGGTTTTCTGTGAATTTAGAGTAGGCACTTGAAATTTTCTGAGGAGATGATTTAGCTTGCTAGCCCCAGACAGAAGAATGAAGAGAACCATACTAGTGAAAATTTGAATGAAAAAAAGAGAAATGAAGTTGGCTCCATAGGATCCTCTGAAATACATTATAAAGGGCACCAGCTGGACACCAGAGATCATCTAACGTCACACACAAAAGAGGCGATGTTGGATGTCATCCATGTCTGGAGACTCAACCATAGACATCAATAGCTGGAGTGCAATAGCATCTGGGTGGGAAATGAGACTAAGGGAGAAGACCAGCTCCTATGTTGCCACAACACACACCGTCCACATAAACAAACTCCCTCTCCCTTCAACTTCCAGGGTGATGGGAACCTGAGCCCCATGAAAAAGAAGCAGGACTGTGACTAGGAAAAGGATGGTGGGAGAGGGGGCTGTGAACAGCTACATGAAGAGATAGTAATATGTAATTTTGACTGTAATCATTCACGCAAAAGAAACATTTAAAATGTAGTTGACAAGAATGCATAAATATGACAAGACTAGTGTCCTGGTGCACAGATTCTTGCACATTGAAAGGAAATTAATTAGAAGAAATATTTTAATATCGCTATTCGCCCTTTCTCTATAATAGAAGTGTCAACCAAATTCACGATTGACAATGACAGATCAAAACACATGCGTGTGATTGGTGCCAGTGAGAGCTTTATATGTATCGCACATGCATGAGTCAACTTAGCCTTTTATAGATATAGAATAGACTTGCTTAATTAGACCTGCTTTCTGATGTAGCTAAAATTTTTCCAGCCCAGTGAAGCACCACAACTTCACTTTCAGGTAATTGTCATCAACACAGCAGTAAATATCAACATAAAGCAGATTATTATTATAAATCACACAGAGAGAACAAAAGGTAAAATATTTAACTGTAGCAGTGTTTGACTATACTCTGCGCAATGAGAAAACCTGAAGTCATTTTTCAAGTTCCACCATTTCTTGCTTCTTTTCAGTCGGGTCAAGTTTCTAAACTTTCTAAACCTCCATTTTCTGGCTAATGAAAAGCAAATAGTATTCTACCAAGTCTCCTATCTACCTACTCCAGGACTTCTGTGAGGATCAAATGAGATGAGGATTATCTAAGAGATCCCTAATCAAGGCTCTTTGCACTGTCTGCCTAATGTATTAATACTTCTTTACTGCATATTACAAAACTCTATCATAGTGCCAAAGTACTATTGAGGAAATGGGGTTATTTGTGCCTATAGATGTTTACATACACAAAGGAAACCTTTTTAAATTTCTTCTAATTTATTAATAAAAATACTTCTTCCACTAACAAACTCCAGTTTGTATATCAAAATGCAAATGATAACATTTAGTCAAGTGTGTGGTCTGAACAAAGAAAAAGAAGCTGTATGGGTCCGGCAAGCCAAGCAACTATCTACAGAGATAATCTTAATATTTATGTTCTTTATATGGTACCCCAATTATAATTACAAAAGGATATTAGGATAATGAATTATTGAATCCTGTTCTAAAATGACTTAGAATCTTAATCTCCATTGCAACTTGCCAAAATTTCTAAGATACTTAACTACACTGCCACTTGGCCTCATTTAATTGTGTATAAATGTGTTTACCATCACAATTATAACTTTGAAAATATTACCTTATAAATATTTTATCAACAAGAAGTTTTAGCACTCCCCCACCCACTGACTGAGAGAGAACAAAACTGTCTTCTTTAATTTGGATAGAAGAAAAGTTTCCACAAGTTTTGACAAATGTGGGGGACCTATCTTGAATCATTTTGAATAGAAGCTTCTAAATTCCAATTTTGAGAGGGCTATGAAGAACCTCAGTTTATTGAGTTCTTAGGATTGAAATTCAGCCTGCTATTCTGTGACCAATCTTTGTAACCAATAGATGATTCAGCTAATGTACATGGAAAAGTTACAGTGAGATTGAACAAAAAGGGTGTTTGTTAGAAATTATATATTTTCCATCTATACTTAATAGCTTCAAAAAATAATGAAGCATCCCACATATATAAGCACCAATAATTGATTTTCTTGATCTCAGTTTGTATTTTAGGATTTAAAATTACTTGAACCCCCTTACAGTGTTAACTTAGAGAAAATGAGAAAGGGGCATTATGACCTTCTTTACAAGATTACACCTGTCTTTGCCCTATGCTGAATTGTTTGAGGGTGATTGCGAAGATTAAGTAAATGGTACCTAAGCATGCTGATACCTTATGGCTGCAAATCATTTTCTACCTTTAGACTGAAAAAAAGAGGAAGATAATAATTCATTTTTTAAAAAGCACTAAAATAAAAATATATGCCTACCGAAGTGTTTTTTTAAATCATTTCCAAAAATAACTGGCAAAATAATGCCTCTACATGTTTAAGCCAAATTAAATTGCTTACAAATGATCAGAAATCATGGTTGCCATGGTTTCAGGTGCCCAGAATGTGGCGTATGGACTAAATATTGCCTTGCAGCAAAAATGCCTGTGTATTAAGTACAAGCCACTGAAAAAATCTAATTATAGTGTTCTCAGGCATTTTAAATCTTTCAAAGCTAAGAATACTTGTGATTAATAATAATTTTTAAAATATCAGCTGATCTGACCTTATGGTAATGATGAAGAAAGTCACAGCCAGCCTCTGATCCTGCAGGTATTCTTAAGGCTCAATAAGAAGCCTTGATTTTCTTACTTGTTTAAAGTCACTTTCCCAAAAAGAATCTGAAACTTCCTGGTGGATTTAAGTTCTGCTTTTTTTTCACCAAAGGAGATTTCTACTTTCTCTTCTTTTATTTCCTCCATCCCACTCTGATATGGAGGTTTTTCGGACTTGAAATCAGTCAGTTGATTAGTCAACACTTATTGAGCAACACTATGTCAGACATTATTCAGACATTGAGGTTACAAAGAAAAATAAGACAGTCTCTTCCCTTAGAGAAGAGATTTGTTTGTCAATCTTATGTTTAGACTAACAAACAGTTATTCCTAATATACTGTAGTAAAGCAGTAATAGAAATAGGAACAACATGTGCACAGAAGGCAGGCACAACCTTTAGCCTGGAAGAGCCAGAAATCTTCCTAAGGTTTACCCTTGAGTTTTATGTCAGCTAGTAGTGGGAATTAGCCAAGTATAAAGGAAGCAGGAGAGAATTCCAGTTATACAGAGAACAGAGGTCTTGATTCAGTGTGTCCAAGGAATCCTGGTACAATATGTCATAATGTATCAACCAAGTTTAGGAGTGGACTTTATTCTGGAGGTAATATGGAGCCACTGAAAGGTTTTAAGTAGGAGGGTCATATGGTCTGATTTGTTTTATAGATAGACTAGAGACCTGGTGCACGAAATTCATGCAAGAGGCTTGGCCCCTGCCCACCACCGTGGCCACCTCAGCCCTTGCAGCTTGGCTTCATCCAGAAGGTCACCCGGAAGGACGTCTGGTCTAATTAGCATATTACCCTTTTATTATTATAGATGACTTTGGAGGACAAATTCGAAAAGAGCAAAATTGAAAACAAGACCACTAAGGAGGCTATGTGTGATGGTTAATTTTATGTATCAACTTGGCTGGGCCATGAGGTGCCCAAATAGTTGATCAAACATTATTCTGGGTGTTTCTGTAAGGGATTTTTTTGATGAGATTAACATTTAAATCAATGGGCTTGAGTAAAGTAGATTACTCTCCATAATGTGGGTTGGCTTCATGCAATCAATTGAAAGCCTGAATAGAATAAAAAGACAAATTCTCCCTTGAGTAGGAGAGAATTCTCCAGCCAACTGCCTTCAAACTTCACCTGCAACATTGGTTCTTCCTGCCTGAAGGAATTGGATCTTCCAGGATCTCCCACACCACCAACTGACCTTGCAGATTTTGGGCTTACCAGCCTCCATAATCATGTAGGCCAATTCCTTATAATAAATCTATACATCTAACTATCCAATTATCCTTCTTTCTCCTAATAGAGAGGGATGGATGGATAGATACATGATAGATAGATAGATAGATAGATAGATAGATAGATAGATAGATAGATAATAGATAATCTATAATAATAAAAGCATAATATGCTAATTAGACCAGACACCCAAATGACCTTCCAGACGACCTTCCAGACGAAGCTGTGAGGGCAGAGGCAAGCCGCTGCAGCTGTGAGGGCCAAGCCCCTTGCACGAATTCTGTGCATCGGGCCTCTAGCATCTATATATTACTCTGAAAAACCCTGACTAAGACATGATTGCAGTGGCCCAAAACATGGATTGTGAGGGCTCAAAGTAGAGTGGTGATAATAAAGGTAGAAGTGAATATGATTTAAGAAGGAAAATCAGTAATGTTGTACCAGTGATTAAAATGTGGAGAGGTTAGAGGAGGATAGAAGTAAAAAACTATTACTTAGCTCAAGTGCCTACCTGAATGGCTTCACCACCAACTGAGGTAAAGACCCTGGAGGTAAAGGTCCAGGCAGGAGTGGTACAAGTATTTAGTATGATACATGCTAAGTTTGAGGTACCCTGAGCATCAGAGTTGTATATAGGAATCCAGAGCTCAGAGGAGACATGGAGGCTAGAAATGCATATTTGGAAGACTTTCTCTATTGTTTCAAAAAACACATGAGATTAAATAACATCACACATAGAAAGGATGAAAGAAGAGAACAGCAGTAAGCCAGAAGCAGAACTTTGGGAAACACTCATATTTTATGGCTGGGCAAAGAGAGTAGAACACACAGAGGTTTATAACAGAAATGTCAGGAAGTGTGAAGCGTCAGGTTTTACCCAACTTGCAAGTTAGCCTGCCACAGTTTCATGTGTGCTGACAGGAGACATGAGACTCCTGGGTCAGAGATAAAAAGACTTTATTACTGACAATAATAGCAAGAGGCAGAATATCAGCATTTTCTTGCACTGGCCCTCCACGTACTAATTCCCACAGGGTGGTGCTAAACTACATCTCTTCCTTCTACCTTAAGTAAAGGTCAAATAAAGGAAAGACCCTAGTAGACTTGTGAGGAAAAGTCATTCTAGACAGTGAAACTAGAAAAATTAGCCAAAGGGAATAAGCCCACTCCATGGTGACCGGAGTCACTTCCTGCCCCAGACCAGAGCCATTACACCCACCAAGCAAAGTGCGTTTGTTATACCCATCAGTCTTCTAAGCAGACTAGCACTGAGTCTAGATCATTGAGAACAAACCCAAATCAAGCCATAATGGGAAGACACCCAGATTTAGTTACAGCAACACCAAGAAACAGTGAGAAATCATAACCAGAGAAATTAAAACCCTATATCCATCATTTACTAATTTACAGTATCCCAAGCCACAAGATCAAAACTGTATTTTCAGCATTAAAAAAAAAAACACACAAACAAATGATCAAATCTCTGTGTTGAGGAAGTCTAGTCCTTGGGTATTCTGCGTTTAGTGGTGCAAATCACCGCTGTGTTGAGAACTGGCATACCCTTTTTTAGGCAAGTAGTTCTCTGGAAAAATACTTACAAACTTGTTTGGGAATTTCAAGCATGTTTTAACCTCATAAGTACCCTTAATTACTTGAGCATATGTGTTTTACAGTTCACTGAGGAAGTTATAATCTCCACACACCGGTTTATGAATTTGGGGCACCTCAAAGACCTTACCTCATTGCAAAATATGGCACCTCAATGGAGATTTAAAGAGCAGTTTTTTAAAAAGAGATGACTAGGAGAAAGAGAATCTAATTGAGGGTCATAAAACACATAAAAATGTATATATGTGTTTTAATTTAATGGATTATATATGTCTTATTAAATATCATAGTCACTAAGACAACAAAATCTCTCAAATACCATTTGAATCGGTTTTTATACAAGCATGTGGTATATAAAGAGATCACCTATAGTTTCACATATCCTGTGCAAGAACTTAACCAGCCACAAACCCATTTTAACCACAGTTTCTGTCACCCAACACTTCAATTACGGGGTTTTTAAACTCTTACAAGACTTTCATGATCCTTTTATGCCCGTGCTTCATAATGGATTTATTCATCTCTCAAAACCCAGAGCAGGATCCACATGCCCTAACATCACCCCTCTTCACCACTCCTACCCTCATAGCGCTTGTCACTCTCTCCAGAAATTGCATAAGTCTGTCTATTGTTGTTCTTACAACGCTGTATGGTAATTTATTCGCTCAAGCATTTGTCTCCCCAACAGTCTTCCTAGCAGGCTGCCTTACCCATCTTTGAAGGGGATGCGAGAGTGGGTGCAGAATCATCTTCAAAGCTAATAAGGCAAGTAAAGAAATTCCAGGGAAAAAGAAAGCTGTCAGCAGGACGTTTTTAATGAGGTTTTTCCTCCAACAGTCATCACTGCTCCCTCTTGTCCTGCCTCCTTCTAAATCTACTTATTGTTAATTTGTCTGGGATTGAATATCTCCTAAATATCAAGCAAACAAGCAATGGGTACTATAACTACATCCCAAGAGAAATACATTAGAAGCTCAGGAATAGAACCAGCTGCTTTGAAAATACGGTGAAACCATCGAATAATCCAGTGGTACAGACTGCTGGATATTCTAGGCCACAGAATCAGTAGCTACTCCACACCTCCCAGAATCAGGTAGGGAGGCCTCCTCCATGTGTCACAATGCAATTTCGAAGTCTTAGAGAAAAGACTGCAAAATCCAACAATCCACAGAATCACAGGTCAGAGACTTCTAATAGTCCAGAGGTAGGGGGCAGAAAAATCTTCAAAGTCATTAACGTCTTCATTAGTCCAGAAAAAAAAAACATTTATCCAATTCTTACTATCATTTCTTACTAATCATTCCATTATTATTAATGCATATCAATTCCTACTAATCATTCTGTTAGATGCTCCTAGGGACCTAAAAAATAAAGTAAAAGTCAAGGTGCTGGCTAATGAACCGTTAAGATGTGAAACAAGATTGCGTCTATGAAAGAAAATAACAGTTCTGGGTGGTACACAATCAATGCTAACAGTGAATAGAGTGAGTGTACTGCATAGGATGACCACGTGTTCTGGTTTACGCTTTCTGTCCCTGTTGACATGGAAATTATAGAGTCTGGTGTCACTCAAGAGAAAGAGTTTTCCCCCGATGGAGTCGTGATGTGCATTGCTGATTCTTTGCTGGGATAAAAGAAGTAAGCCATCACTTTTGCCTTTGGAAAGGACACTCGAGAAATTTTCCGGGTTTGGTTTTGTTGTTTTGTTTTGTCTTTTGGCTATGGTTCTGCTGTTCAATCTGGTTACTGCTGACTAGTTACTTTAGTTTTATAAATATAGCCCAATCTTTTTTTTTGGAGGCGGGGGATAAAAATGTATCTCAAAGCAAAAGTAGAGATAAAGAACAGGGGAATTTTACCTTTTAGTTTATTCTTTTCTGTCATGTTTTAAATTTTTCCAGGAGAATGTACTATCTTTATGGTAAAGTAGTAATGTTTGGGATGTTTCTTATTGTGTGACTTATCTT
This sequence comes from Myotis lucifugus, assembly GCF_000147115.1. Lineage (NCBI taxonomy): Eukaryota > Metazoa > Chordata > Mammalia > Chiroptera > Vespertilionidae > Myotis > Myotis lucifugus. The sequence goes on along the minus strand of NW_005871286.1, from coordinate 474,197 downwards.
TACAATAAAAATATTTTGAAAGCAAGGATAGAATGAGAAATATAAGCCATACAAATGTGGACTTGCTGTTAACATCTCTTTCACAGAAGAAAGCCACAGTCTATATAAAAATGCCTGAAAAGACAAACACATTGGGAGTGGGTTTTTAAAGGTGCTGACAAACCTGTAGTCATTGCACATAGCAACATGTGCTGCTGTAGTGGAAATGTTTTTATAGACTGTTTGTTGTTGTTTTACATTCACTTTGAAACCCTAAGGAAAGTAGAGGGAGGGATTAAAGGTTCATAATAAACTTTACAAGCCTGGGCAGTGAAGAAAAACTCCAGAGTGTTATGAGGTGTTAAATAAATTGAATTGGCTTAACTCTCTGCCCCATTGTCATGATGGCCTTTGCACTTCTCACAATGTGGGGACGATTAGGTATTAGCCCAGCTTGGAAAGATAGATGTCCAACTTCCAGGCAACAGCATCGATTTAGCATGTGCTGTGTGGGCCACAAAATTCTGCTAATCAGTTCTGGCTTTAATGTTTGCACAAATGCAAATAAGTATGAATAAACAAGCAAGACAGAAAATGAAGGCAAAACTTAATTCAAAATGCAAATATTTTCATTTTCTCCCTCATTATTGAAGTTTTCCTGCAGGGATCATCATAAAAGGGTCTCAGAAGCAGAATAGAACTGGTAGAGCTATTTTCAAATATGACTAAGAAGCCCATCTTCTAAGCATTTTAGGTGCAGGCTCAAAATGGATGCATAATATTTTGTGCAAAATCATTTACCAATTTTATTATATAAGTTGTTTTACCCCAGGAGGCTTCCCCTGGTCCATTATAATCTTCTTATCACCTAATAAATTTATGCATCATGGAGAGGACTACAATGATAACTAAAAGAACGGTCATCTTATCTTGCCTGGGATCATCCCAGTTTGATCCAAGCCAGTTTGTTAAAGAGAAAACACCATTGACATTCTGATGGAATGTAGCCTAACACCTTTGAAAACCTGCAAATCTGTGAATACCACTCTAGAATACAGTTTCTCTCCTACTGAAAAAAGAGAATAGGAAATTTTAAGCAACCCAAAACTTCTATTTTGTGAGTATGAGAGTAATCAGGACTTACTTGTTTGAACTTCCTTTTTAAAAATTTTTATTTTATTGTTGACAATATTATAGATGTCTCTCATTTTCTCCCTTTTTGCCTACCTCCACCCAACTCCTACCCCATACTATTGTCTTCCCCATACTATTGTCTGTGTCCAGGGGTTATGCATATGTCCATATATGTTCTTTGGTTAATCTCTTCCTGTCCCCTCCCTCCCCCATGCCCCACCACTCACCACCCCCACACACACTGAGGTCTGTTATTCTGTTCCATGCATCCATACCTCTGGACCTATTTTTGAACTTCCTTTTTGATCACCGATATATTTCTAGTCAAAATTTTTTTCCAAAATATTAAGGTTTTTAAATGGTTATTTAATGTTACCTTGTTTATTAAAATAGTAGAAGTCAATAAAGTAAATACAACACTGGTTGTTGCAGAAGACCAGTAAAATAGACAAATTTTGGTAAACTTAATTAAAGGAAAAAAAACAAACACAAATAACAACATTAAGATATGGTCAAGGAGAAAAATATAAGGCCCTGATCTACTAGCTCAGTTGGTTAGAATATCTTCCCAATACTCCAAGATTGTGGGTTCGATCCCTGGTCAGGGCACATACAAGAATCAACCAATGAATACATAAATAAGTAGAACAACAAATTGATGTTTCTCTCTCAAATCAATAAATAAAAAGGAAAGAGAATAGATGATACATATAAAGAATATTATTTTTACTTTTAAGATAATATGGTACAAGTTTATACCATAAATTTAAATATCAAGATTACTAGTATTTACCTAGGAAAATATAAATTAACAAAGTTGACTCAAAAAGACAGTAAACCACCCTGATCTGTTTGGCTCAGAGGTAAGGCCTAAAGACTAAAGGGCCTCAGGTTCAATTCTGGTCAAGGGCATGTACCTTGGTTGCAGGCTGGATCCCCGGCCCCCACCGTGGCAGGTACAGGAGGCAATCAATCAATGAGTCTCACTCACATCGATGTTTTCCTCTCTTTCTCTCTTCCTCTCCCCCCTTCCTTCCACTCTCTCTAACAATGGAAAAAATATCCTCACTTCTAGAGTGAGGATTAAAAACAAATCTGTCCTATAGTAAAGGTACTAGCACAAGATGGTTTTATAAAAGCATTATCAAACCCATAAAAACAAATAATTTCTATGTCATGTGAACCAAGTAGCACTTTTCCTAGGAATACAAGGATGGTCAACATTAGAAAATCTACTAATGCAAATTACTACACTAAGAGATTACAGGAGAAAAATGTGAGTTCCTTTAAAAGTACTTGATAAATTTAAACTAATTCTCCTTTTTAAACAATATCTTAGTAAGCAATAAATAGAAGGAAATTGCTTAAATCTATAAATTGAATTCTACCAGAAACCTATAGAAAATCTTATACTTAATGATGAAACTTAAGAAGCATTCACATTAAAGTTAAGAATAAGACAAGTACTTCTATCACTGATATTCTTCTACACTGTTTCTGATTAGCCTTTCCAAGTTAATGACTTCTTTGTTTTGAGCCCTTAGTGACATATATGATTGAAGGTGAACAGTTTAAGTCATGAAAACCACAGATAGAGAAATTACTGTAGTTAAAAAATGCAAATATTTTTAAAAGAAGTATCCAAAATTCAGTATCTAAATGTTTTAAGGATTGTTTTCTTTTTATAAGCCTACTGAAGAAGCTCTATCTTTTCTAAATACAATTCTCTGCTATAAAGTCACTTAAAATTAAAGAAAATACATCTTCTTACATATGCTGCTTGACAGGAATATGAGTCAAATGATAATCAGTACAGTAAGAAGCATTCTAATGCCTCAAGTTTTATAGCAGCTCAGGTTAACTGCAACATAAATTCATCTCAGCAGACCTAATTCAGGGGAAATGGCATTACAGTAAGTGAACGGATCGTAAGCTCCACAGGCACCGTGACTTTCATGGAGTGGTTTTCATTGCTAACAGAGAATGTTGACTGCATTTATTTTAATAAAAGTCTGTGACTCGTGTACAAGTAGACGAGCATTTTTTCTAGTACATCAATTTTATCTTCTTTGGGATTTAGGCTATAGGTTATAGATTAAAAGAAAGGCAACTAGAATATTCTGGGTCTTTGTGACACAGCACCTCTAAAATGTGTTACGAAAAGAAATACATCACAAAATAAACATAGTAATTAATATTGGATTATACAACCCAATATATAAAATATCCATCAGTCAATGCTGATATAAATTAATTATTGAACAAATAAATGAGGGGAGAAAAGATAAATCTATCAGGCAGAAGAATTCTGAATAATTTATGTAGATACATCACCCTCAGGGAGATGGAGCATAATCCCCACCCGTAAGTATGAGCTACATACACATAGGGATTCCTTGAGCCAAGTACAGTAAGAAAATGGAGGTAGGGACCTAGCCAGTTTGGCTCGGTGGATAGAGCATCGACCTGTGGATTGAAAGGTCCTGGGTTCAATTCCAGTCAAGGGGATATGCCTGGGTTTCGGGCTCGATCCCCAGTAGGGGTGTGCAGGAGGCAGCCAATCAATGATTCTCATTATTGATGTTTCTATCTCTGCCCCTCTCCCTTCCTCTCCGAAATATTTTTAAAAAAGAAAAAAGAATATGGAGGTGGGGAAGGTAGAATAACTTTACAGTGGAGAAACCTGACAAACACTACTTTAGCCAGGTGACCAAGGTCAACATTAACAATGATAAGTTATGTTGATAGTATATATCCTTGACATAATGTGATGAAAATGGTACTTTACTTGTGTGATCTTCCTCTCAGAAACCTAAAACCCCAGTGCAATCATAAGAAAAATATCAGATAAGTTCCAATTGAGGGGCTTTCCACAAAATACCCAACTAGTATTCCTAGTAAACTGTCCAGATTGTTAAAAATTAGGAAAATTTTCTAAAACCATGATAACCAAGAAGAGCTTAAAAAGATATGACATCTAAATGTAATATGGTATTCTAAATAGAATCCTAGAATGGAAGAAAAACATTAGGTAAAAGCTAAGAAAATCTGAATAAAGTATGAACTTCCATTTAAAATACTGTACTAATATCAGTTCATAAGTTGTGACAAATCTACCATACTAATGTAGGATGTTACTAATAAGGCAAAACTGGGTATGGAGAAATGGGGACTCTACTCGCTGCACAATTTTTCTGTAAATCTGAAGTTATTCTAAAATTAAAATTAAAAACAACAATAACAACAAAAGGGAAATACAGAGAAGTGGCCTGTCAATCATTTCTCTAAGAGAACTCAGCAAGTGAAATAATAAAGTAGAGCCTTGGCACTCACAAATTTAATTATTAGATGCCTTGATTAATAAATTAGTGAGGTATAGAATTTTAAATTGGAGATCATTTTCCACTATAGTGGTGAAGACATTTCTCCGTTATAATCTAGCTTCCAGCAATGCTGTTGCAATATTGATATCATTGTAATTTCTAAAACTTTTTAAATGTCTCTCTAAAAATTAGTAGAGTGCTCTTATGGTCCCTGGTGTCCTGAGGTTTCATAATGCTGTACTATTCTGCCGGGAACTTTATGGGTACTTCAACTGAAAAATTCATGCCTTTCATTCTAGATAATTTTTGTGTATTATTTTGTTTTCCTCCCCCTCCATTTTCTCTGTTCTCTCTACTAGAACTCCTATTTTTTTCTCCTTATTTTATTTTTTGCCATCATCAGTTATCCCACCTATACCCTCTTCCAGAGGATTCCTATTATTTTGGATTTTGAATTTTCTGAACTGTTACTCTAATTTTTTTCTCTCATTTTTCATCTTGTTATCTTCACTTTCTGAGAAATTTCCCCAGCTAATATTCTCACAATTATTTTGAGTTTCCCCAAGAACTCTTTTTGTTCTGTTTGATTTTGTCGTTATTGTTTCTTTATTTGAAAGTAATTATCCTATTCTTACTACTCCTTGTATGGTATCTTCTATTCTCTGACATTTTAATTGACAGTGTTTGTAAAGTTTGATGTTTATATTTATTTGTGTCTGTCTTTCAAAGAAGTTCTCCTCTAGTGCCTTGTAGTTGTACATCATTGCCTGTCCATTTTTATTAGAAACGCATATATTATCCCAACTTAAATCAATAAATAATTTTTTAAACAAATTTAAAAAATAAAATAAAAATAATAAAAATATCTTCTGAAAAATAAAAAATAAAAAAACAAAAAAAAATTCTGTCACACATTACAACATAGATAATAGTTGAAGACATTATGATTAAGTGCATATGCCAGTCACAAAGACAAATACTTGATGATTCCACTTATATGAAGTTTCTAAAGTAGTATAATTCATAGAAACAGAAGAATAATGGTTACCAGGGGCTGGGAGGATGGGGAAGTGGGAAGTTGGTCAATGGATATAACGTTTCAGTTGTGCAAGATGAAAAATCTCTAGATATCTATTGTTCAACAATATAAATATACTTAATGTTACTAAGCCATACACTTAAAAATGGTTAAGATGGTAAATTTTATGTTATTTTCTTTTTCTTTTCTTTTTTTAATTTAAATTCTTTATTGTTGAAAGTATTCCGTATGTCTCCTTTCTATGTTAAGTTTTCTTAAAATTATTATATTAAATGTTGATTAGGAGCTTTGAGCACAAAGATGGTGCTGGTTGGACATGGGCTTTAGTTCCAAGTTATGAGGCAGGTTATTTCAGTGAAAAATTCCTGGTGTTGATGTCATCCGGCCTTCCCTCCTAGAGAGCCAATGGCTGCTCAGATTCTCCTACAGATTAAGGACTGTTGGGGTCCAACCCCAGCAGGTCCAGGGGTTCTCAAAGGTGTGGACGGAGTCGGCGAAGAAGGAATGACACAGAGACAGCCTTCAGTTGATCAGCAGCCTAGCCAGGATCTCCAGCCAAGTTCTGTGTTTATTGTCTTGTTACATCTGTATTTATACCAGTTGATTTTAATCCTATCCATTCTATTCCAAAGGTTAGGGCATTTCTTATCTCCATTCCAAGGTTACTCTATTGTTCTATTAAGCTACAAGGAAGTAACTGAAGGAGATTATCCTAAGTAAAGATTATGTAGCTTAAGCATGATTGTTCATAGTTAAAGTGATTAATTACCCACCTGGCACTTAGTTAAGGGGTTTTATTCCCTCCCTAACTCCAGGGGAAAATCCCCACCTGGGAAACAACCTTTCTCGGAGAGGTGACCTTGGTTAAAACACATAGCACCAAGAAGGGGAGCAAACATATTAAGAACAGTATGCCATATACGCCAGGTCCCTTGAAACATGCTGTGCAGATGTTTCTTCCCTGCAGCGACTGTGTCAAGCAGCATGGATGGACCGGCTTCTGGCAAAGGACCAGGCTGCCAACTTTCTTGAAGGTGATTTCAGCATTGAATATACAAATTTCAACTTTCCTCCCACTTTCAGTACAGTACCTTGTCCTTCATTGTGTTTGGAATCCTCCAGTGACTTTCTGCATTACTATCTCCAGAAAATACATCTTCAATCTTCCAGGATGTGAGACAAGGGAGCCATCATACAGCTGTGAGAAGTTGAGATGTGAAGCTGGGGAACTTGACTGCTTCAAAATCAGACCACTTTCCTTGCAATTACACAGGTATCAGCTCTAATTTTTGAGCCTTGGAGATTGAACAGTGTAAATCAACTTGTTATTCAACCTTCTCCATTGCCAACACAGGTAATTGGTCTGCTTAGCCAATTACCACTTATCTACTTATCAATTTTCCAATTTTGTTGTTCATTTTCTCTCTTTTTCTCTTGTCCTCACATATTTTTGCCTTTTTAAAAAGTAGCTGTTGTTTTAAAGAGTTGTTTGGGGTTTGACAAGAGAGTGGTAGCTATTGTATATATTCAACCCACCATTTTTATCCCGAGAAACTGGCTTGTTTTACATTTAATTTCCTATGTTGGAGATAATATAGTGGAAAGAGTAGATATAGATTAATCTGAGCCATATTTGGAGTCTGACACTTTCTTGTTGTGTCACGTTAAGTTAACTAACTCTTTTTATTTTGTTTTTCTGTTTGTAAAAGAAGGTGCTAAGATATAGGCTTGTGTTGAGAATAATATGAAAAAAAAAACATGAAAGGCATATGTAAAATAAGTTATATAAAGCTTATGTCAAACATAAGACTTGCTTAATTCCTCATCTAAGATTAGTTGTTCAATTTACCTTCCACTAGCAACTGTAAAATTCTGGTAATAAACTAATTCTGATTTTAGTGTCTATAATAATATCTCAAATCACATACTAGCTAGTCTCTCCTAGCTGTCTTTGCCTGATTATGACATTCAATGACAGTTGGTTGCTAAGTCATTTAGTTAGAATAAATACCAATTTTAAATTTTTATATTTTAATAAAAAATAATATTATTTTTTTAGTTCTTTAATCAAATCTGCTTTTACCTTATTATGATATTGATATTTTCAAAATGTCTCTTACAATGTAAAATGGACTTTGGTTAAATATCAAGATCTGGAAGACTATGTAGAACTTGAACCATCTGAGCCCCATAGTTTTATTCATTTCCTTGGAGGTAGAGAGCAGCTGGTTACTGTCCTCCATATAATTACATTTTCTCCCAACCCACTCAGTGATAACATACCAAAACCATCTGTAGCAAAAGCATGCCAAAGTTTTACAATGAACTGGGACTATGCATTGCTCCAATTAAGAGAGTCAAAAAGCAGTGGCTTACAAATCTTATTAATTAAACTTACAAATATTTTCTGAGCACCTGCTATATTTCAGAAATTGTCCTAAATACTTGGCATATAAGGTTCAAAGGAGCAGATTTAAATAAAGAATCCTTGAGGATGTATAGAAAGGGGGCCCTTATACACTGTTGGTAAGATTATAAATTGGTGCAGCCACTGTGAAAAACAATATGGAGGGTCCTCAGAAAATTTAACAATGAACTTCAGTCAAGATGGTGGTGTAGGTAAACATAGCACTCAGAACCTCCCACAATTACATCAAAATTACCGCTAAGCTCTAGAACAACCATTATTCAAAACCACCTGAAATCTAGCTGAAAAGAAGTCCTACAACTAAGCTTATAAAAAATAAGCCACATTGAGACTGGTAGGAGGGGCCGAGACTCCAAAAGAGCTATCCTATATAATAAAAGGGTAATATGCAAATTGATCCTAACAGCAGAAAGACTGGGAATGACTGGTCACTATGACACACACTGACCACCAGGAGGCAGACGCTCAATGCAGGAGCTGTCCCCTGGTGGTCAGTGCTCTCCCACAGGGGGACCTCTGCTCAGCCACAAGCCAGGCTGATGGCTGCCAGCACAGCGGTGGTGGCGGGAGCCTCTCTCACCTCCTCAGCAGTGCTAAGGATGTTTGACTGCAGCTTAGGCCTGCTCCCCGCTGGCAAGTGGACATCCCCCAAGGGCTCCCGGGCTGCCAGAGGGATGTCTGACGGCCAGCTTAGGCCCAATCCCCTGGGGAGCAGGCCTAAGCCAGCAGGTGGACATCTCCCAAGGGGTCCCAGACTGCAAGAGGGCACAGGCCTGGCTGAGGGACCCTCCCCGCTGAGTGCACAAATTTTTGTGCACCAGGTCTCTAGTTTACAATAACCAAGATATGGAAGCAACATGGGTGTTCAATGACAAATGAATGGATAAAGATGTGGTGTAGCCTGGCCAGCATGGCTCAGCATCAACCCATGCACCAAGAAGTCACTGGTTCAATTCCCGTTCCGGGCACATGCCCAGATTGCAGGCTCGATCAAAGTTTCTCTCTCTCTATCCTTCTCCCTTCCTCTCTCTCTAAAAAATCAATAAAAACATATTTTTTAAAGTGTCCTTCAAAAAATAAATAAATGAATAAATAAAATAAAATGTTTTTTAAAAAAGAAGTGATATACACAATGGAATATTGATCAATCATAAAAGGAATGAAATCTTGCCATTTACGACAACATGGGTGGACCTAGAAGGTATTATGCTAAGTGAAATAAATCAGACAGAATGCAGACTGGTGCAGCCACTGTGGAAAACAGTATGACATTTCCTCAAAAAATTAAAAATGGAACTTCCATTTGACCCAGTAATCCCACTTCCAGGAATATATCCCAAGAAAACAGAAACACCAATCAGAAAGGATATATGCACCCCTATGTTCAATAGCAGCACAATTTACAATAGCTAAGATTTGGAAACAGCCTAAGTGCCCATCAGCCAATTAGATTACTCTTATATATTTCTAATTATACAGGGAGGAACATTTCAGAACTTAACAAAAGGAGACTCTGAAATATAGAAGTAGCAACATAGACTTGAACCCCCCACCCACGTCCACACATGAAAACAGGCAAAACAATTACATAGCAAGACCAAAAAAGCTGCAGACAATATATACAAGAAAACTAAGTGTTTTCAGTGATCATACTGCCAGTGGTTATATTATTATTATTATTATTATTATTATTATTATATGATAATTCTGTGTATAATAATGGATAAAACAAACCAGTAATGATAGGATATTGTAATTTTTTCATCTGCCTTGTACTTAACAACCATGACTCTCAATGTCAAAGAAGATACAGATTTAACTTAGGAGAACATAAGTAAAAACCTTATATTCCCGAATTTGAATTGGAAGTATCAGTATAAACACATGGAGGTTTTATCTCCAAGGTTTCTAGGAAAAAAGATTGCTATCAGATTAGAAGCAGGAGTCTGAAAGAGTTGTCATACCAGAGAGTAAGGAAGCTATCGGGGCCTACCAGGATCATGTCAAAAGAACCTGGAAGGCAATTTGAAGGAGCCCCCACTAGCAAAATGGAGAATGCTATACAAGCATTGAATGACTAAATGTACCAAGCTTCCATATTTATATAGATGTATTTCCTGGCTTTTAATTTTGTTCAAAAGGTCTGCCTATTCCTGCATCAACAGTACTTTGTTTTAATTAGTATACTTAGTAGTATGTTTAAAGTGACTGATTCTTAATATGTAGTAGCTGGACTGCTGTCCTTATTCTTCTTCAAAATGTTCTTAGCTCAGGATCCCAAATTTCATGGGGAAAAAAAAAAACTTTATTGATGTTTTCATTTGAATGCCACTGTTTATAAATTATTTTAGGGACTGTTGCAACATGGTATTGAGTAATCTTATCCATGAACACAGAGTGCTTCTCATTTAGATCTTATTTCATATTTTTCAATAAAGTTTTATAATTTTAGAAAAAAGGTCTTGCATATTTTTTGTTAAATTTGTTCCTAGATTCCATATCAATTTTGTTGTCATTGTATATGGTCTCTCTATTCTAATTACATTTTCTAATTGCTTTTTTATCTTTGAATAAAATGTCATTAACTGTTTTATAATCTTATTGTATCTAGAAACTTCTTATTAGCTCTAATTCTCTTAGATTATCTATACAAACAATCATATATGAATGCCAACCATTTTGTTTCTTGCCTTCCAAACCGTAGACCTGTTCTATTTCTTTCTCATGGCATGCGACAGCAGGAGACTCAGTATAATGTTCATAGCAGTCATTGTTATCTCATGCCATAAGTTAATGGCAATACCTCTGTCATGGATTTTTCCATGACTTTGTATTTTATTTATATATGGATAAGATCTTGTATGAAATGTATATATAATCAGATTTAAGGATGAGTTTAAGTTGGAATGCTCTAAAATATAAGCAGCCTGCCTTTGTCTAAATGTCAAAACTAAACATCTAGCCTGATATCTGGAAGTGCTTGAATGAACTGTTTGACACCTAGTAATAAACTATTTGTAGATCACAGCTCTTCTGACATGAACTGCAATTTATCACTTAGTATAAAAGTTTTCAAATACATAGTTTTTTGAGATACAAAAGAGAACATTCCCCAATCATCCTAAATAAATCCCAAATAAACATGTCTCCTGAGCAGAGTGTAGTCTGTTTTCTTTTCCAATATATCATCACTAAGCAATGATGCTTGCTGTGAGTTTGACACATACCTTTTTCTCAGCTTAGGAAGAGCTCCTCATTTGCAATTACATTTTATCTAGTGTTAATGTACTTTATTCCTGGAGTAAAATCCACTTAGACATGACGCATTTGATCAGGATAAGCACTTGCAAATTTTGTTTGCTGATACTTTATTTAACATTTTTATATCTATGTTCATAATTTCCCTTTTCTGTATCATGTACATTTTTTTTATCGAAGTTATACAAATACCATATGATGAATTGAATAATAGCAAATTCCCCTTTATTCATTATAATAATTTTTGTACATGTAATCTGTTCTATGAAGATGGTTAGAATTTACCTTAAACCATCTTGGCCTATATATTATGCTTTTTAAAAAAATATGTTTTTATTTATTTCAGAGAGAGGCAGGGAGAGGGAGAGAGAAATATAAATATTGACGAGAGAGAAATATCAATTGGCTGCCTCCTGCATGCCACATACTGGGGGTCAAGCCCATAACTTGGGCATGTGCCCGGACCAGGAATCGAACCTGAGACTTCTTGGTGCATGAGATGACCCTTAACTAGCTGAGCCACACCAGCTGGGCTGTACTTTCTTATATGGGATGATTTTATTTTACTCAAATGTTGTTAATGAATCTTGGTCCATTCTAGTATTCTCTTTCTTCTTTAATCTAATTTGAAAATGTTGTGGTGTGTGTTTTTTAGAAAATTGTTTCTTTACTATAAGGTTTCAAATGCATTAATAAAACATTGTTCATGATAATCTCTTATACCTATTTAAATCTCTCCAGCATCAGTAGTTATATCTCCCGTTTTCCCCTCTAATATTGTTCTATTCTGCATTCTCTTTTCTTAGTAACATATACCATTTAGTAATTCTTATAGGGAAGAATTAAATAACTTGAGTCTTTCTCTGAAAATGTCTTTATTTTACTTTTTCTCTTTTGATAGAGAGTTTAGCTTGATAAAGAATTCTAGGTTGATAGTTTCAGCACTTTAAATATATGGTTTCACTGTCTTTTGGCTTCTATTTATGTTAATGTGAAATCTGTTGCCAGACTTGTTTCTTTGTAAGTAATCTTTTTCTTTCAGGTTGTTTAGCAGATTTTTCTCTTTGTCTTTGGCAATGTGTACTTTTACAATAATATCTCTAGATAAAAGAGAGAAATTTAAAATTAGGAAAATGGTGGAACTATATTCAACTAAAAGAGAGACAGAAATGTTTCCAGGACTGTTGAAAGGCATATTTCCTTAGATTAGAGAAATACAACCCATAGGAAATTTAAAATAAACCTACTACATAGAATATCCAAAATTACATATCTGAAGGTAAACAGAAATAACAAAAGAATTTAGCAAAGTCACAAGATACAAGGTCAGTATTTCTATATGAGCAATAAATTTCTATATGAGCATTAAATAATAAAAAAATAAACCTTTAAAATATATAATTTACACTAGCATCAGAAAACATCAAATACCTAAGTATAAATCTAACAAGAAAGATGGTCCAGACCTCCTTGCAAAAAGTACCAGGTGCATGGTTTAGAAGATTTGATATTCTCTTCAAATTGATCTATAGATTCAAAGTAGACCTAGTCAAAATACTAGCAAGTAGCAGCAGAGTAGGGGGCAATTAAAAACCTGATTATAAAATAGCCAAGATTATCTTCAAGAAAAGAAACAAAGTTGAAGAACAGATATCAAGATGTATTATAAGGCTATAGAAATTAAAATATTGTATTGGTACAAGAATAGACAAATAGGCCAACGGGAAAAAAATTAGTTCATAAATATGCCTAGACACATATAGTCACCCAATTTATGATAAAGGTATCACTGCAATACTGTGTAGAATGAGATTATCAATAAATGGTTATAAATCAACTGGGATGGGAAATGTTGATCTCTACCTCACACCATGTATATAAACATTCATTCCAAATGAATCACAGACCTATATGTGAAAAGCAAAGAATTAAAACTTCCAGAAGATTACATGGGAAAATGTGTTCTCGATCTTAGATCAGGCAAATATTTTTTTAAAAAGAAACACCAAAAGCACTAAGTATAAAGAAAAAGATCAATAAACTAGACTTTGTTTAACTTTATAATTACTATTAATTAAAAGGCATCATTAAGAAAGTGAGAGGACCACAAAACTTGAGGATTATTACTGTTATTATTACTACTAGAGGCCTGGTGCACAAAATTCTTGCACTGGGCAGGGGGGCGTCCCTCAGCCCAGCCTGCACCCTCTCCAATCTGGGATCCCTCCGGGGGTGTCTGACTGTCAGTTTAGGCCCGATCCCACAAGGACACCCAGCAGTCAGACATCCCTCTCACAATCTGGGACTGCTGGCTCCCAAACGCTCACCTGCCTGCCTGCCTGATTGCTCCCTAACCACTCCCCTGCCAGCCTGATCAACGCCTAACTGCTCCCCTGCCAGCCTGATCAACGCCTAACTGCTCCCCTGCCAACCTGGTCGCCCCCAACTGCCGTCCCCTGCTGGCCATCTTGTGGCAGCCATCTTTGACCACATGGAGGTGGACATCTTGTGCAAGGGTGTGGTGGTCAATTTGTATATTACCTCTTTATTATATAGGATTGTTTTGAATCTCTGTGTCAGTCTCTATTTCTCATTTTCTACTTTATATAAATAAATTTCCAGTAGTAACAAAAGACTAATATTGTATATACAAACATAGATATAAAAGTTGGATTCAAAACCCACAAATGCTTTAGAAGATCATGAAAAGAGAAACTAAAGAAGGTGGGGTCATCAGAGGAAGTCTCAGTTAAGAAGAAATATGTGAGCATGAACCTTGAATAATAAATAGGATTTATCAGGATTGAAGAGCAGGCATTCCCAGTGAGAGAACAAACACAAACAAGGGCACAGAAGTTTAACTAAACACCACAAATGATAGCCTGATATGACAGAAGTTAAATGCAAGAAAAGAGGGCTAAAATTATAAAGAAGGGATGGTTCCAAGTATAGAAGTCACTAAAGGGCATTAAAATAAATATGGGTTTGATGCGGAAAAAAATAGGAAGCCATTGAAGATGTCTAGCTAGAAGCCATTTTCATTGGGAGGATTATTATGCTAAAATGAATAATGGCCCACTGAAGAAGTCTGCCTCCTAATCCCCCAAACCAGAGAATATGCTACCATACAACACAAAAGTGACTTTGCAGATGTGATAATGCTAAGGAACTTGAGATAGGAATATTAATATTATCCTGAATGATCCTGCTGGGTCAGTTGTAATCACAGGGGTTTTTTAAAAAGGGGGGCAAGAAGGTCAGAGCCGGAGAAACAAATATGATAAAGGAAGCAATGGTCAAAGTGATATGGCACCAGGGGCCAAGAAATGCAGGCAATCTCTAAAAGCAGGAAATGGCAAAGAATGGGTTCTCCCCAAAAGTCTCCAGAAGGAACCAGCCCCACCAAGACATTGACTTTAGCCCTGGAAAACACATTTCAAACTCCTGTCCATCAGAACTATACTATATCTGTGTTGTTTTAAGCCACCAGATTGGTGGTAATTTGTTACAGCCATAATAGGAAACTAATACAGTGCAGGTATGGTGAAAACCTCAACTCAAGAAGGCCAGTTACAATTTTGCTAGTGCTTCAGGAGGATCAAATGGTCAGAGCATTTAGTCACACAGAGGATTCTTTGAAGAGATCAGGCACATAACTTATGTATGCTCTTCACTATCACAGCAGAAGTCAAGAATAGGGAATGGAGCTTGGATTATCCAGGAAATATCTGCAGAGGAGATTCTTACCTAGTGGAGTAAGTCCCCATGACATACGTAGGAGATCCACAAGGTTCTTGACAATATTAAAGCAACAGAAACCCCGCCAGCTTGGACTAAGGGGACAGAGAGGGGATGAAATGAAAGAAAGTTTTCAGATTCCCAAAATTCTACAGGCAGGAAACAGACATGTAAAATTACTCATCTGCAAACACATACTATCCTTCATGAAGAAGAAAGGATGACCTCAAAGGCAGAGCCTTGAGCCCAGAGAGTGGAGCTGTAAACGACAGAGGATTGTTCCCAGGCTTGGGAACCCAACATTTGCCCCGCTGGATTTTGAAGTTGCTTGGGACTGGTGACTTCTTTGTTATTTCCATTTTCTCCCCTTTTAAATTGACATACCTACATCGGTTATCCTATGTCTATCCCTCCATTTGGGTAGCAGGTAAATCATTTCTTGAGTTTCACAGGTTCACAGATAAAGACTAATTGTGCCTAAGGATTAGCCAGAGACTGACCAATACCTGATGAGATTTAGGACTTTTGAGCCAATGAGCTTTTAGACTGAGTTGATGCTGTAATGGACTGACATCTTTGGAAATGTTGGGATGGGGGAGAATGTATTTTACATGTGGGAGAGAAGTAGATCTTTGGGAGACAAAAAGTAGACTGCAGTAGGTAGAATAATAGCCCCAATGATGTCCATATCCTAGTCCCCAAAACTTCTGAATATGTTATTTTATATAGCAAAAGTGACTTTGCAGATATGACTATATTAAGGATCTCAATGTGTAGGGATTAACTTGATGGGTCTATTATAAGGGTTAAGCAGCAATAAAAACTAATACAAGTGACCACCAAAGACACTTTTTTTTAACATACCCTGGGTCCATAGAAGATATGCATATATATAATATATATGATAGATATACATGTATACCATACATACATATGCATATATATCATGTATACTAATCCATGATAATTTGTATGTTTGAACATATTTTTCCGTCTGTGATCTGTCTTGTCATTTCATGTTGTTTATTATTAAACAGAACCTTAAAATTTAAAAAAATAAAGTATAGCTATAGCCCTAAAAAAATAAAAAATAAAATTCCAACCAAGGTCTTTGCATCATCAACAAATAACTATTGTTCTTTTGAGGAACAACTTTTGGTCTTCTTTTGATTCAAATTTGGCAAATAAAGTTTTTCCTTCATAATGAAGCAATAGGCTTGGAACATCAGGCAACATTCAAAATTACTTCCTCCCTGGAAACAAGCAGTAAGAGTCCCCTCTTCTGACACTTTAGTGTCCAGACTGAGAAATTCCATGGAGACAAGGACACAGGTCAGCAATTCCCTCCCCAAAGTTCCTACCTCCTGATCCACAGAAAAACAGCAGGAACTGGATCCAGAAGGGGCAAAGCTCATCATTGTGTTCCTTTGCGTTGTGGAGAACTAGGCACAAAATAAGCCTCCTGGTCATGCCCTTAAGGGTCCTGGCTCCCAGGGACTTCTAAAGAGCCAGGGATCCAGACTCTCAGAGAGCAATTCCAGTTGAAAAGCCAAGATAAAAACGGGCCACCCAGCCCTAGCTGGTTTGGCTCAGTGGCTAGAGCATCAGCCTGCGGACTGAAGGGTCCCAGGTCCGATTCCAGTCAAGGGCACATGCCTGGGTTGTGGGCCCCATCCCCAGGAAGGGATGTGCAGGAGGTGGCCGATCCATGATTCTCTCTCATCGTTGATGTTTCTATCTCTCTCTCCCCTCTCCCTTCTTCTCTGAAATCAATAAAAATATATTTTAAAACAAAATAAAATAAAATACCCTGGATCTGAGAGTTTTGTGTGAAATAGTAGTGTGAGATCAATTAATTGCTGAGTCACATTTTTTCATAGAACCAACTTTAAATAGTAAAACATTAAAATTGAATGTAACATGAAGGGAACACAATATTGATTGCATCTGGATAGAGAGCCCTTATATATCTGAGATTGCAGTTTCTTACTCCAAGCCAATTCTTGGCACCTTACCTACACCATATAACCTTTAGAAGGAAGCTAAGTGCAAAGCTAGACAGCTCTACAAAGGAGGTTGAAATTTAATGTCCAAGAGCAAAGAGGAGCCAGAAGCCAGTGCAACATGGAATCACTGTCAAGGCCTCCCAGGAAAAGAAAGCAGCGATTTATCTTCTGCTCCAATCCAGAATACCAAAGCCATCAAAGGAGGGGTGAAGCAGGGGGAGGGGGTAAAGCCTGGGTAAAATAACTGCTTCTTCTTACAATGCAGGAAAGGAACATGGCATTTGTTTAGATTTTCTTTCACTCTGAGCAGCAGGTCTTGGCAATAAACATCTGGAAGCTTGTCCACTATAAATTGTTTGGTTTCTTCCCTCCTGTTTCATGAGGCCATGGTGATATTATACTGTTGGAATTCCTCCTTTCATCTGCTTCCTTTCCACTGACAGTTCATAAAGGATGGGCCACACCGGGCATGTAAGCTTAGCCGTTATTTCTTAACATACCAAGAGAATTCGGCTCTATATACCTAGAATTAGATACCAGAGAGAGATTTTTTTTTCTAAGTTGTAGTAATCCATTTCCTGGGGCTACACTCAAATTCACTCATGGTCCTGTAAGACCTGATCTCATAACTTGCAAAGTCCTAGGGAAAAGGTCCAATAACCAGATGTAAAAATTGCATATCGGGCCCTTTTTGCTTTTCTTATTCTTTTTTTTAAGATTTTTTTTTATTGATTTTTAGAGGTAGATGAAGGGAGAGGGAGAGAGAGAAACATCGCTGTAAGAGTGAAACATTGATTGGCTGCCTCCTGCACCCCCCTCCTACTGGGGATCGAGCCCAGAACCCGGTCATGTGTCCTGACCAGGAATCAAACCAGAAACTGTTGAGTGCACAGGATGATGCTCAACCAACTGAGCCACACCAGCCAGGACTCTTCTGTCATTCATAATCAAAATAGTTGCTATTAATTGGTTTTAAAGGGCCAAATTCTGTTTGTGCACTTTCTACATATATTCTTATTTACCCTCCTCAAACATTTTAGATATTACTGCCTCTACTTTATATTGAAGAAAATGGAAGTTTTAAAACCTCAGCAAATGTGTACCTGATCCTTACTAAAAAGACACAGAGGCAGGATTACAACACTAGTCTACCTAACCCCAGAACCCACATTCTTAACCGCTATTTACCTACTGCTCCCCTGGTTTATTTCTGTATGAGAAGCAAGTGGCAAGTTTTAAATTAAAATTATTCAATGGGAAAACATTTTATTATATTAATTGATGAAAATATTTCTTCATAATTCCTTAATCCTTGACTCTTCTCTGCATCCAGATCTCTGAAGGACTTTGGTCATGTTTATGCCATAAGCAATCGTTAAGGAAGAATCTGTGCTAGGCCTACCCACCAGACCGGACAGAGACATCACAGGCTTCAGGGAGATATTAGATATTGTGATATTTCCTTTAAAAAGTGTCCTAACCCTAGTCAGTTTAGCTCAGTGAATAGAGCATTGGCCCACAGACTGAAGAGTCCCGGGTTTGATTCCGGTCAAGGGCACGTACCCCTGGTCAGCGTGCATTCAGGAGGCAACCAATTGATGTGTTTTTCTCACATAGACGTTTCTCTCTGTCTGTCTTTTCCTCTCCCTTCTATTCTTTCTAAAAATCAATGGAAAAATATCCTCAGGTGAGGATTAACAAAAAATAAAAGGTGGCCTGTGTATAGCCCTCTCTTCTGAGTATGTCCTAATGTCTATAGGTTTATAAAGGGGTTTGAAAGCAGAAGGTACTGTGCCTTTGTCCCCAAATAGAGCCTGAGGAAATGACAAGTGTCCTAGAGAAGTCCTTCAGGGCCTTTAATAACAAACATGGTAAAGGAGAAGTAGAGCTGAACTGTCCAAGCAGGAAGGACAAGAAAGCCAGTGTTGGGTATGTCTCCCCCATTCCAAGAGAGGTTTGGCAACAGGAGGGAGGGGCATATCTGGAGAGGCCTTGCAGATAATGCCAGGCACCATGGCTGTCATCTGCAGAACAAACTGGCAGGAGAGACTGTCTTTCTATAAGTCTGACTACAAAGGTGACAGCCAAGGACCAGCCCCTACCTCGCCATCACCACCTCCCACCATCACCACCTCCTACTCGCTAGCTTTCACTCAGTAGCTCTACTGGATTTGGACCCTGCTATGCAGATAGAGGTGGGAAAGCCCAGAATTAACCAAGATTGTCTTGAATTAAGTTTTTTTAGTGCAATGTGAGATTATTCTGAATAAAATGTTATTTTTGTTTCTGATATATAGCAGAATAAAAACTCAAATTATAAATTGAATTACAGTGCTGTAGGGAAGAAAAGTAAGTTTTCCTTCTAGCCTTCTGAGTTCTTAGTTAAGACCCTTGTTACCTCCTGAATACATGGGAGATACTCAGGGGGAAATGAGTAACTTCTCAAGGTAGCTTAGAATTCAGGCTTAAATACCATCTTAATAGGGAAAGTGGAAGAGGGAGGCAGGCTTCTTAGCGGAGAACAAATGATTTTTTTAGAAAGATGAATGGGCCCTTAGAAGAATAGGCAGGAGATCCGATCATTTGTAAAAACTTCTGTCTGGGTGTGGTGTCAACTTCTAACATCCTCTCCTGTGATGGGAGTGAATCTTCCTTGGTTGGTGAAACTCCTGGGAGGGGATTTTTTACAATTGCGTGGCTTTTGGGGATCTGTCTTTAAGTAGGTAAGAGGACTTCACAGGAAGCTTCTCTCTGTATTTGCTGTTTTTCAAGTGCCCACAAAATAATCAATATACCAAAGCTGCATAGGGTGGAATGTCTTAAACTTCTACAGTCATACTGTGGAGTGGCATCTTCTGCTACTCTCTGGGGCGAAAAATGATCATTTTCTTGTATACCTGAGCTTGTA
Organism: Myotis lucifugus; assembly: GCF_000147115.1. Classification (NCBI taxonomy): domain Eukaryota; kingdom Metazoa; phylum Chordata; class Mammalia; order Chiroptera; family Vespertilionidae; genus Myotis; species Myotis lucifugus. Next base: position 454,384 of record NW_005871286.1, on the reverse strand, counting down.
ACCTAAGAAATATACATCAGCCATAAATAGTCATAAACTAGATCATAAATATAAATTGTGAGAAAATAATGCCTGTGCTTTTTTATTTTCACTTTTAGTGGAAATTTTCAAACACTCACCAAAGCAGAACAAATAGTATAATGAACCTTAGTTCCAGCAATAATCAAGATGTTGTCAGTCTTGTCTCATCTATTTCACACACACACACACACACACACACACACACACACACACTTTCTGTATTGTGGAAAATTTTATAATAATTTATAGGCATCAAATAATTTCATAAAAAAAATCTTCTGGTCTGGCTAGTGTGGCTCAGTGGTTGAGGGTCAACCTATGAACCAGGAGGTCAGGGCACATGCCCGGGTTGTGGGCTCAATCCCCAGGAGGGGGCATGCAGGAGGCAGCAGATTGATGATTTTTTTCTCATCATTGATGTTTCTATCGCTCTCTCCCTCTCTCTTCCTCTCTCTGAAATCAATAAAAATATTTTTTAATCTTCTGTGTCCTTAATAGAATTTAAAATGAATTTTTTAAGCAGCACCAAGATACCATTAGCATGCCATATAAAATTAAAAATATTTCCCTAAATATAAAATTTAGTGCCTGTTCAAATTTTCCTAGTTGTCCCACAAATGTATTTTTAAGGCTGGTTTGTTTGAATCCAGATGCAAACAAGGTCTATAGATAGTATTCAGATAATAGGTCTCTTAAGACCCTTTTAATGTATAACAGTTTACTCTCTAAAATCTGTGATTTTTCAATTTCAAATATACAAGTAATCATGTCTGTGGACTGAGATGAGCACTGAATTCACAAGTTTACAAAGCTGATCTGAGTGTGGGCTGGAGATGTGCTCCAGCTCCAGGACAAAGGAAAATACTTCAGAAAGGGGTCTGGCTCCCTCTAGTGCTTTTCCAAATTATAACTGTCTCTGATTCTCAAACCAATTAAGGAAGAAAAACAATCCTGATGTAAATAGCTCCATGCTGTATAGCCATGTAGCTGCATATTTCTTACATCACACTACTCAATCGTGAGAAAGGAATTATTTTCTTCTTTGTAATAATGAACGGTAACGGTTTTTAAATGCCAAGGTCAGAGTCAATTCCTCATGATATTTTCTATCATGGAAGATGTCAGTCATTCAAAGTAATACTACCATCATTTATTTGTTTTTTATACATTTTTATTGATTTCAGAGAGGAAGGGAGAAGGAGAGAGGGGGAGAGAGAGAGAGAGAGAGAGAGAGAGAGAGAGAGAGAGAGAGAGACATCAATGATGAGAGAACCATTGATCAGCTGCCTCCTGCAAGCCTGAAACCCTAAAACCCAGGTATGTGCCCTGACCAGGAACTTAACCATGACCTCCTGGTTCATAGGTCAACACTCAACCACTGAGCCACACCAGTCGAGCCAAAGTAACACTACTATGGTTTAGATCAAACTGACCTGCTGCTGTTCCCCAAATACCCCTATTGTTTTAATAGCTTTTTTATTTCAAACTATATTTGGGGGGTGGGGGTGTAGTCAGGAGTTTCTCAAAAAGCAATTTGATGTCTTAGTTGCTTTTGTCATTTCATAGAATGAAAGAACAGAACTGGTAGGATGACAAAAGAGAAAACATGCACACAGAAAGGCAAAGATCCTATCCTATATAATAAAGAGCTAATATGCAAATGGTCATCATGCCCTCATGCTGTCACACCATAACAGCTCAGACACTCAACACTGGGGAGAGAGGAATGGGGACCAGCCAGGCCCAAATGAGCTCACAAGAGAGGAATGGGGACCAGCCAGGCACAAACAAGCTCATGAGAGAAGAATGGGCACCAGCCAGGCTGCGGCCTGGGAGAGGGACAAGCCGCATGCCCCACAGTCCCCGTGGTCCTGGGCACCAGCGGCTGCACCTGCAGACCAGGAGAGGAACAAGCCACCCACCCCGCAGTCCCGGGTGCCAGCGGCTGTGTCTGCACCTGTGGCCCAGGAGAGGGACAAGCCACCTGCCCCTCGGTCCCGGGCTCCTGTGGCCAGCCCGGGCAAAGCCGGCCCAGGTCCTGGGTGCCTGCAGCCAGCCAGAGGAGGAAATCCTGGGTCCCGGGTGCAGGGCGAGGCAGAGGTGGTTAAAGGCGATCAGGCCAGCAGGGGAGCAGTTAGGGGCAATCAAGCCAGTAAGGGGGCAGTTAGGGGCGATCAGGCAAGAAGGCAGAGGTGGTTAGAGGTGATCAAGCAGGCAGGCAGGTGAGCAGTTAGGAGCCAGCGGTCCCAGATTGCGAGAAGCAGGCGGACATCCCCCAAGGGGTCCCGGATTGGAGATGGTGCAGGCAGGACTGAGGGACCCCCTCCCGTGCATGAATTTTGTGCACCAGGCCTCTAGTTATATATAATCAATAGATACTAAATTAATATATTTGAAAATAATAATTGATTATACAAGGTGTTATCATTGGTATAAAAAAAAGAGAAAGCAAAGGCAAAAGACACACCTAATCAAGCAAGACTTCTTTGCCTTGAATAATTTTCACATATATGAGTAAATAAATATGCATCATTTCCTACTAAAATGTTAAGCTCTAAAGATATGTTTATTTATTTATGTTTAAAGTTGGCATTGCTCTACCACAAGCCTTCTTTTTTTAATGCATTCCTGAAAGCAGTAAAGCTGAATTAAAGTGAAAAAATAGCCAGGCATAAATTATACCCCATCTCTTTAATACTGGATGAACAACCCCAAAGTCCCTTATATAGAAAATCTCAGGGTAGCAATAACTTCTCTATTCAAGATGATCTCTTACACATGTGAGAAATCTTTTCAACTGTGTCAAGAGAACGCCAAATTTAGGAGAACATTGCCACCTTTGAATCCTTCATTTAAAGGTAAGGTTCACAACAAAACCCATCATAGTCTTGATTAAACTTGAATGCAATCTCCAGCCCAGCTCAAACCTGACTTGACTGTAGGCAGCGTTGATTTACTCCTGGCTCTCCAGTAAAGCCTGAGCTTTAATTTTAGGAATGATAAAGACAGGGCCTACTGATAACTGTTCTTAGTATTTACATCACTACCTATCAGGGTGACCTTGGCTATAACAGAACAGCTCAGATCTTGAGAAATGTACTAGTGTCAGATTGTTTTATTTTTGCAATTATCTATTGGGGAGATGAGAGCAGAAACAGTAGATATTTCCACTGCAAATCATTCTGCGGCCAGAATGAGGAATTTTCTCCATATCGGGCCCAAAGGAGAGAGAGATCGCAGGAGAGGCGAGGGTCAGTTACACTGTCACAACTATGGATTACCCTCCCAGCCTAGGCCACACCCCACACTACCACCAGACCTGGCTAGAAGCAGTGACAAGGAAGACAGAGACACCTTGTCAGGACCAGCCCAGGAAAGAACAGCAAGAGGGACAGACTGACCTTTTGGAAACTAAGAGAGTCTGGTTCTCCCACAAGGTCTTACAAAAGGATAATTTCTGACTCATTCTCCTTGACCATGAGCACGTCTTAGGGAAATGACTATATATACAGTCAATCCTCATTATTCACAATGGTTTTGTCCTGTAAAGTGGCCATGAACACTGAATTGGCTAATAATACTGAGCCATTGCTCCTAGGAGAAATACAAGGTTAGCTTCCCGCAAGCCTCTGGCCACACTGTTTTCATCATCCGGTCAATACATGACTTTGTTTTATGTGTGTTTCTGCTTAACGATGCCTTATTTCATATCTATTGCTGACTCATTAGCATTGAGCTCACATCCAAAAGCACTATAATGTGTGCCTGAATGAAGTTTGTCGCCGCATGTATTTTCTTGGTACAACGCATTACAGCCTGCTCACACTTGAGCACTTCAGCACTACACGTGGAAGCAAATGGCAAAATTACACCGAAGAAGCATAGAAATGGCAAAATCAGACCGAAGAAGCATAGAAATGTGAGAACATGCAGTAAATACCATGGAAAGGACACCTGCTTACAGGGAGAGCTGAAATAAGAAGGCAGAGTGACACCTCTTTACACCTCGCCTGGGAAGGTGCTTGTCAGGCGACTCAATGTTTTTTGTTTTTAACCTTTTGTGCATTTCTGAGTACGGGGATAACAAATAAATTTTATCAATAGGTGAGCCCACAAACACAGAATCCACGTGTTGGGGTCCAGCCCCAGCAGGTCCAGGGGTTCCCAAAGGTGTGGACAGAGACAGCCTTCAGTTGATCAGTATAGCCAGGTTCTCCTGCCAGGTTCTGTCCTTATTGTCCTGCCAGGTTCTGTCCTTATTGTCCTGTTATATCTGTATTTTTACCAGTTGATTTTAATCCTATCCATTCTTTTCCAAAGGTTAGGGCGTTTCTTATCTCCATTCCAAGGTTACTCTATTGTTCTATTAAGCTACAAGGAAGTAACTGAAGGAGACTATCCTAAGTAAAGATTATGTAGCTTAAGCATGATTTTTCATAGTTTAAGTGATTAATTACCCACCTGGCACTTAGTTAAGGGGTTTTATTCCCTCCCTAACTCCAGGGAAAAATCCCCACCTGGGGAAACAACCTTTCTCAGAGAGGTGACCTTGGTTAAAACACAGTGCTAAGAAGGGGAGCAAACATATTAAGAACACTATGCCTATAAGAATAACCAATGGGCACAAAACATTGGGGGGTAGGGGAGGCCAGGGGGAAAGTCAAAGGGGGGAGGAGATGTATGTAATGCTCTTTGTAATACTTTAAGAAATAAAAATCTTTTTAAATAAATAAATAATAATAAAAGTATATAAAAAAAAAAAAAGAACAGTATGCCATATACACCAGGTCCCTTGAAACATATGCTGTGCAGGTGTTTCTTCCCTGCAGCGACTGTGTCAAGCAGCAAGGTTGGACTGCCTTCCGGCAAAGGACCAGGCTGCCCTTCAACTCGCAGCAGGAAGCCCGTCACCAGTGACGCCGCCCGCTAGCCAGACCAACAAAGACAATCAAACCAACAACTTGAGGACAGCTGAAATCCCTTGACTGAAGAGGCTGGCAACCTTCTACAGGAACGGGGCTCTTTGTGCGCTCCATCCACTATGTTTATAGCTATGTTCACTGTCATTGCTTGCCAGTCTTCTTCCGAGTCTTAAACGGCCCAATCTGAGAGGTGGCCACTGATTTGCATGTGCTATCATTTAAAAAATAAAAAAGAGGTAATTTGCCGGAAGCCGGTCCATCCTTGCTGCTTGACACAGTCGCTGCAGAAAAGAAACATCTGCACAGCATATGTTTCAAGGAACCTGGCCTATATAGCATACTGTTCTTAATATGTTTGCTCCCCTTGCGTTATGTGTTTTAACCAAGGTCACCTCTCTGAGAAAAGTTGTTTCCCCAAGTAGGGATTTTTCGCTGGAGTTAGGGAGGGGATAAAACCCCTTAACTAAGTGCCAGAGGGTAGTTAATCACTTTAACTACAAACAATCACGCTAAAGCTAAATAATCTTTACTCCCTGGAATGAAGATAAGAAACGCCCTAACCTTTGCAATAGAAATTGACAGGATTAAAATCAACTGGTATAAATACAGATGTAACAAGACAATAAACACCAGAACTTGGCTGGAGATCTTGGCTAGAGATCCTGGCTAGGCTGCTGATCAACTGAAGGCTGTCTCTGTGTCATTCCTTTTTTGCCGACTCCGTCCACACCTTTGGGGACCCCTGGACCTGCTGGGGTTGGACCCCAACACCAGGGCCCACCTAAGACAGCAGCGGCCGAGGGCAAGTGGTATCTTCACGAGTGCCAGGGCCCAGCTGAGTCGGCAGCGGCCGAGGGCATGCCGGCCCTGGCAGAAAAGCACCTTGAGGAGGACGCAGCAGTGCGGTGCTGTGCGGGGAGTGGAGGAATCGTGAGCCCCATGCCGCCCCTGCGCTGCTCCCTGCAGGACCTGCCTCCCGAGCTGCTAGTGAAGATCTTCGCCTTGCTCCCCGGCACCGACCTGCCTTGCCTGGCCCAGGCCTGCACCAAATTCCACCACATCCTGCACATCGACAGCATCTGGAGACGGCGCTGCCGGGAGGAGTATGGCTTTCGTGAAACCTTGCAGAATCTGGAGACGATAGGTATGTCTTATCGAGAAGTCTATGCGAAGCTGTTCCATCCATACAGAAATATTTTGGGGTTGTGGCAGCCAGATGATGACTATAGAAGACTGCTGTATGTAGCGGTGGATGGCTTATGCATTACTGGTTGGATGAACAGCCTTGCCTTAACACCAATGTGGATGACCCAATGCAATTCAAGCCCTCGTTTAGAATTCGCCTGACAGAGAGGAAATCAGCCACTTTGGAGTACATGGGCGACTTCTACAGCTTTTCCCACAGCTGCCACATGCAGATTAGGAAGGACAGGTTCAGCATCCAGTGGATCAAGAGAGACCACCAAACGGATTTACCAACGCGGCTTAAGGGAGAACGGGGGCGGGTGCTGGTGCGAGAGGACAGACAGCAGTATGACTGTCTGACCTACCGTCGCCTCTACCTCCCGCCACGCCACCCGGACGACCTCATCAGACCAGGCCTCTTCCACAGCAAATACGATGGCTTCCATAGAAAGATTGCCATGCTCAGCTTCCATGGGAAGTATGCCAGGGTAAGGGAGATCACGGGAGACTTGATCTGGACGTTAGAGATCCACCTCATGCGCCACATCCATCTTCGAGATGGCGAGTTCTTCCGCAACTTCAATGAGCTCTCCTGCGTGGTCCAGGAGATTAAGAAGCAGGTGATCCGGGAGCAGCAGCAGCAAGAAGACGGGACTGAGGAAAGCGAGGGTCATGGCTGGCAGAGCCCTGCCCAGCCCAGCGTCGGGGAGTCCGGGGCTGCAGCTTCGGAGGAGCAGCCTGTTCCGTTTGTTTTGCCTGTGGGCGTGCACTCATTTAACCAGGACTACCCCCGAACCTGCAGGATGTGTTTCTATGGCGTGGAAACTTTCAACTTACCTGGCTTGGACGACCCCATGCGCCTCCCTTTAGTCTTCATCCTGTTCGATGAGAACCACTTCGGGTTCATCTGGATGGAGGCGAAATACTTCATCCTGTTCAGCAGAGTCCAGAACACCTTCCAGAATGTGGAGGGACCATCTGGGCAGGCCTTCCTGGACATGCTCTCGAACATTCAGTCCGGACCTCTGTGAGGAGCGGTTTGCATGCACTTTGAAGATTTGACCTTCTGACCAGGTTACCCACCTTTGTTTGTTTTTTTAATCCTCACCTGAGGATATTTTCCCATTGATGTTTAGAGAGAGTGGGGGAGAGAGGGGAAGACAGAAATAATCCATGTGAGAGAAACACATCAGTTGTTTGCCTCCTGCCCAAGCCCAGACCAGGACCAGGCTGGGTAGGAGCCAGCAATTGAGGTAGAAATAAACCTTAGACCAGTGATCTCAACCTTCCTAATGCTGTGACCCACTAATACAGTTCCTCATGTTGTGGTGACCCCCAATTTCCTTGTTACAAATTGAACATAATTAAAGCACGAGAAAAAGAGAGAGAGCGAGAGAGAGAGAAATTTAAAATTAAGAAAATGGTGGAACTATATTCAACTAAAACAGAGACAGAAATGTTTCCAGGACTGTTGAAAGGCATATTTCCTTAGATTAGAGAAATACAACCCATAGGAAATTTAAAATAAACCTACTACATAGAATATCCAAAATTACATATCTGAAGGTAAACAGAAATAACAAAAGAATTTAGCAAAGTCACAAGATACAGGGTCAGTATTTCTATATGAGCATTAAATAATAAAAAAATAAACCTTTAAAATAAATAATTTACATTAGCATCAGAAAACATCAAATACCTAGGTATAAATCTAACCAGAAAGATGGGCCAGACCTCCTTGCAAAAAGTACAAGGTGCATGGTTTAGAAGATTTGATATTCTCTTCAAATTGATCTATAGATTCAAAGTAGCCCTAGTCAAAATACTAGCAAGTAGCAGCAGAGTAGGGTGCAATTAAAAACAAGAACACAACTAAAAGATGGAACGGACATCATCCAGAACCACAGGAAGGCTGGCTGAGTGGAAATTCTACAACTAGAAGGAAAGAGAAAAGCATACCGAGACTCAGAGGAGGTGCGGTGCAGAAGTACAGTACAGAGGTTGGAGGTGCACATGGAGAGGGCTGGCGGCTGAGGACACGGTTGTCTTTTTCAATCGGTAGGGAGTATGAAGCTCTGAGCTCCAGTTCTGGGTGAGTCTCTGGGGACCCAGACTCATACGGGAGAAACTGGACTGTCTGGCATAGGTCAGAACTCGAGGGCAGCTTTCTCTCAGAGGTGCTTGCAGCGATTGCCGGGACACTGAGAAGCGGGGCCTCTGAGGGCAGGACTGAGAGCAGCCATAACTGCTTGCTCCGCCCGCCCTGTTGATCCCCTGTTGATCCCCTGGGACCTCCGCCCCGCCCCACCCAAGCTGTGGGCCTGGCAAAAGGCTTTTGCATATGAAAGGCCTGGCCCTTTGCACTGCTGGTGGGAATGCAGACTGGTGCAGCCACTATGGAAGACAGTATGGAGTTTCCTCAAAAAACTAAAAATGGAACTCCCATTTGACCCAGTGATCCCACTTCTAGGGATATATCCCAAGAAACCAGAAACACCAATCAGAAAGGATATATGCACCCATATGTTCATAGCAGCACAATTCACCATAGCTAAGATCTGGAAACAGCCTAAGTGCCCATCAGTAGATGAATGGATTAGAAAACTGTGGTACATCTACACGATGGAATACTATGCTGCCGTAAAAAAGAAGGAACTCTTACCATTTGCAACGGCATGGATGGAACTGGAGAGCATTATGCTAAGTGAAATAATCCAGTCAATAAAGGAAAAATACCACATGATCTCACTCATTTATGGATAATAAAGACCATTATAAACTTATGAACAAAAATAGATACAGAGGCAGAGCTGCCTCGAACAGACTGTCAAACTACAGTGGGAAGGCCGGGGAGGGTTGGGGGGCAGGAAGGGGGGGGGGGCGGGTAAGAGATCAACCGAAGGACTTGTATGCATGTATATAAGCATAACCAATGGACATAAGACACTGGGGGGTAGGGGAGGCCAGGGGATTGTCAAGAGCGGGGGAAAAAAAGGAGACATATGTAATACTCTTTGTAATACTTTAAGCAATAAAAAAAAAGAAAAAAAAAGAAATTTTAAAAAAAAAGAAACTGCAGTCTCAGATCTATAAGGGCTCTCTAGCCAGATGCAATCTATTAATCAATATTGTGTTCTCTTCATGTTACGTTCAATTTTAATGTTTTACTATTTAAAGTTGGTTCTATGAAAAAATGTGACTCAGCAATTAATTGATCTCACACTACTATTTCACACAAAACTCTCATATCCAGGGTATTTTATTTTATTTTGTTTTAAAATATATTTTTATTGATTTCAGAGAGGAAGGGAGAGGGGAGAGAGAGATAGAAACATCAACGATGAGAGAGAATCATGGATCGGCCATCTTCTGCACATCCCCTCCTGGGGATGGGGTCCACAACCCAGGCATGTGACCTTGACTGGAATTGGACCTGGGACCCTTCAGTCTGCAGGCCGATGCTCTAGCCACTGAGCCAAAACAGCTAGGGCTGGGTGGCCCGTTTTTATCTTGGCTTTTCAACTGGAATTGCTCTCTGAGAGTCTGGATCCCTGGCTCTTCAGAAGTCCCTGGGAGCCAGGACCCCTATGGGCATGACCAGGAGGCTTATTTTGTGCCTAGTTCTCCACAACGCAAAGGAACACAATGATCAGCTTTGCCCCTTCTGGATCCAGTTCCTGCTGTTTTTCTGTGGATCAGGAGGTAGGAACTTTGGGGAGGGAATTGCTGACCTGTGTCCTTGTCTCCATGGAATTTCTCAGTCTGGACACTAAAGTGTCAGAAGAGGGGACTCTTACTGCTTGTTTCCTGGGAAGAAGTGATTTTGAATGTTGCCTGATGTTCCAAGCCTATTGCTTCATTATGAAGGAAAAACTTTATTTGCCAAATTTGAATCAAAAGAAGACCAAAAGTTGTTCCTCAAAAGAACAATAGTTATTTGTTGATGATGCAAAGACCTTGGTTGGAATTTTATTTTTTATTTTTTTAGGGCTATAGCTATACTTTATTTTTTTAAATTTTAAGGTTCTGTTTAATAATAAACAACATGAAATGACAAGACAGATCACAGACGGAAAAATATTTTCAAACATACAAATTATCATGGATTAGTATACATGATATATATGCATATGTATGTATGATATACATGTATATCTATCATATATGTTATATATATGCATATCTCCTATGGATCCAGGGATTATTAAAAAAAGTGTCTTTGGTGGTCACTTGTATTAGTTTTTATTGCTGCTTAACCCTTATAATAGACCCATCAAGTTAATCCCTACACATTGAGATCCTTAATATAGTCATATCTGCAAAGTCACTTTTGCTATATAAAATAACATATTCAGAAGTTTTGGGGACTAGGATATGGACATCATTGGGGCTATTATTCTACCTACTGCAGTCTACTTTTTGTCTCCCAAAGATCTACTTCTCTCCCACATGTAAAATACATTCTCCCCCATCCCAACATTTCCAAAGATGTCAGTCCATTACAGCATCAACTCAGTCTAAAAGCTCATCGGCTCAAAAGCCCTAAATCTCATCAGGTATTGGTCAGTCTCTGGCTAATCCTTAGGCACAATTAGTCTTTATCTGTGAACCTGTGAAACTCAAGAAATGATTTACCTGCTCCCCAAATGGAAGGATAGACATAGGCTAACCGATGTAAGTATGCCAATTTAAAAGGGGAGAAAATGGAAATAACAAAGAAGTCACCAGTCCCAAGCAACCTCAAAATCCAACGGGCAAATGTTGGGTTCCCAAGCCTGGGAACAATCCTTCTTCCGGCAAACGGCATACTGTTCTTAATATATTTGCTCCCCTTCCTAAAGCTATGTGTTTTAACAGAGGTCACCTCTCTGAGAAAGGTTTCCCCAGGTGGGGATTTTTTCCCTGGAGTTAGGGATTAACAGGACTAAGGAAGGGAATAAATCCGTAAAACCCCTTAACTAAGTGCCAGGTGGGTAATCACGTTGGGCGCCAAATCACAATTTTATAGCATTACAAGACATTGACCAGTTCTGTTGCCAGGTTAGCAATCTTTACTAACATGCTTTTCTCCAGCCATCTTTTAAGTTCCATTTCTTGTGTTCTTTTTGAACCAGTTTTGTCATTCTGCTGGTTTACTCCTCAATAATAAGGTAAAGAAAACTTGAACATATACTCACTATCTTTTTGTATGAGAATTATGCCAATAAATTGGAAATGACTAGGTAAGAATTACACACATACACACACCCCACACCAAGTACTTCTACAGCCAGCACTGCTGTAATGGCTTGTTTGCCTCCCTTCTCTGCTAGACTTCTCCGGAGTCGGTGAATAGTTCTATCGTATGCCCCACTGCTGTCTTCCGAACACAGCAAAATAGTGTCCCAGAGTATGAGATCAACAAAAATTTCTGAATGAGTTTCTTACCCAGATGCCTAAGCGCCCTTTCTCCCACTCTTCTCCTTTGTAGATCATGATCTCAAACTCCTGCATCCCTTTAAACATTGATAATGGCTCTCTTCACTACCTGCAGCCTCTGAGAACTATCAGCTTGTTATCTAATTAAATGATAGGTTTTTCTCTCAATGGCAGACATACAACAGGGTTAGGCTTGACAACAAGATGGAATTCACATCGTTTGCCTGGGCACCAGTAACATTCAAAAATAAATTTTAATAAAAATCAGCACTTCCACTTGGGGGGGGGAAAGTTTTTTAAAGATAGAAATTGGTTACACAGCTAGCATATTATAAGAAGAGTGCTGAAATGGACAGCCATATGTAAAAACACCTGAGATATATCATCTTCTCAAGCATAAGATGCCGTACCAGTTCCTTTAAGTCCAATGAGTATTTAATTTATATCAGATCATGGAATGAGATTCACTATTCTGATCCAGTTCTTTGTTAAAAGACTACTCTGTTGGTATTCAATATCTGGTAATCATGAAAGCCTTGTAGGTATCAAATATAACTCTGCCAGTTATTAATTTATTGAGTCAGCTTTAAATTCATCTTATGTGCATACCCTATAAAAATAGATCTGGTCCCTTGATTTTTCTTTTGTATCTGACAGGATGTTAAGGTTTGTCAGCAGAGGGCGCCAGAGAGACATTGCAAAAGAAAGGACTGTTTCGGTGTATTCAATAGGCAGGCTACCCAGAATCCAGCTCTCCCAGCACCAGCTTCTGAAGCATGCGCCATCAGGCTTATGCACCATGGGCAGCCTCTCCAGTGTTCAGCCCCTAGCACACAAGGTCTCCCCAGCAGCCCCTTTAGCCATTTTGTAATGGAGTGCCCTGGTGAGATACTCCCCAAAGGATGGATTTTCAGCAAGATCCCCTAGTACAAGCCCTCCAGCAAGGACTGGCTCTCAGAGGAGGGCTGAGGAGTTCCTCCTTGGTTGCTCTCTCTAAACTGCTCCTTATATCTTTTATTTCTATATTTTTTAGTTCTCTTTATTTCTTGCTAGTCAATCCCTCATTAGTTTAATGCCCTATTATAGTTAGCAACTCTTTTTTTTTTAATATATATTTTATTGATTTTTTACAGAGAGGGAGAGAGAGAGATAGAGAGCTAGAGACATCGATGAGAGAGAAACATCGATCAGCCGCCTCCTGCACATCTCCCACTGGGGATGTGCCCACAACCAAGGTACATGCCCACGACCGGAATCGAACCGGGACCCCTCAGTCCGCAGGCCGACGCTTCATCCACTGAGCCAAACCGGTTTCGGCTAGTTAGCAACTCTTTACATTACATTACACTTTCCCTATTCAAATTATTGTGTGCCTTCTCTTCCCTGATTGGACCCAAACTGAGACAAACTTCTTGAAGATACTTTATTGGGCACTCAATATAAATAGCAAATTTCCCGTGATAAGTTGTTTACTCAGACAGAAATGAAATGTTGTGTTTAAAGAATTAAGAATTACTTACATATTTGGGATTTAGATAGCTGAGAAAAATGAAAGCATATGAAGGTTTTTCTTCATTTGTTCTGATATAAACAATTCCAATCGTCATAAGCATGATTGTTTATTAGAGCTATGTGAGATATAAACATTTTATTATCCCAAGAGGGTCTCTGAAGTGGCCCAGCCTCTTAAAACTGGCTTAACCCAAAGTTAAATTCAGGATAGTCATACAACTCAATGACTTATGAGCCCTGGCTTCCCTTCTTCACTAGAGAACTTTCAAATCCTCTGTCCTCTCTGATTTCTTAATTCTTTAAGTAGAACTGTAGGAGACTACTTCTATAAAAGGGAGAAGCACAGTACAGTAATTAAGAGCACGAACAAGTTACATTACATCAGTAGACTTCAGTTCCCTCATCTGTGAAAAGGACATAACCACAGCACCTACATCATAGGGTTGCTGTCAGAACCAAATGAAGATATGTAAAGCCCTTAAAATTATGCCTAGCAAATAGTGTTTGTTATTCTTTTTGTATTAATGTTTCATTTGATTTCTTTTCCTCTTAGTTCCATATGTGAAAACTGACTTTATTGCTCAATTACAGTTTTCTTTTAATATTACTTTGTATTGGTTTTAGGAGTACAGCCTAGTGGTTAGACAATCATATACTTTGCAAAGTGTTCCCTCTGATAGTGCCAGTACCCATGTTATTGTTTTTATCACCTATGATCTAACTCTTCAAATGTTGTTGCTTTAACAATACAATTATAAAAGGAGGAATAAAGAAAAAAGATGCTACACTATCTATATAATTATAACAGAATCAACATTTTATGTAAGCAGTTAGTCTAGATAAAAATGTTCCATGTCTAGTAGTCTTGCATCAATGGGGTTTAGTTAAGTAATAATTTAACTTGCATCAGAAATACTTCCCAAGTGACTTTTGCAAGCATTATTTTCTTAAATTTTTTATTTATTGACTTTGAGAAAAAGTAGCTTCTCAAGTGACTTTTGCCAACATATTTTCTTTAATTTTTTTTATTGGTTTTTAGAGAGAAAGGAGGAGGAGAGAAAGATCGATTTGTTGCTCTATCCATTCATGCATTCATTGGTTGATTCCTGTATGTGCCCTGACTGGGGATCAAACCTGCAATCTTGATACATCTGGATGATGCACTAACCAACTGAGCTACCTGGCCAGGGCTTGCCAGCATCCTTATTCTATTTAGAATAAATGCAAACTTTGTAAATGCTAAGAAATTGCCAATGGCATAATCATCATCATCTGAACTTCTCGTATATTAGAATTAAGGCTACTTCCTTTTCTAAGAATTTGGGGTTTCAGAGAAAGTGAGATTTCTTCAAAGCTTAATGAGTTTTTTTTCAAAGTTTTATACTTCAGATATTACCTTTATAGTCACATAGACTGGGTTTAATCCCAGCCCCATTCCTTGCCAGCTAGATAACCTCGGACATGTGTTTTAACTGCTCCAAATCCTAGTTCCTTCCCCTATAACAGGATAGCAATGACTCTAACGAAGGATGGTCTCAAGGATTAAATGAGATAAGATGTGTAAAGCTATCATCATGCATGGCCTCCTCACTGCTCAGGAAGGAAAAGCAGCAGCCATTATCATCACTATTGCTGAGATTCTATCACCTACCTGTTTGCCTTATGAATTTCATGAGCTCTTTTTTAAACGAGTAAACGTCAGAAGATGATCCTATAATATCAATGTGTGTCTTATAAAAATTAACCAGAAGTTTCTGATGGTACCTCAAACTTAGTTGTTCACATGCCAACTTAATATTTCCTCTCTCTCTCTTTTCCTTTCCTTCCAAATCAAACGTCTCTTTTCTAAGCTCAAAGTGAAGGGCATGTGAATATTTTTCAAAGTACTCTTTTACAAGTTTTTCATTGTTTGGCCGCAAACCATCTCGAGCATTTTTTATGCAAATTGTGGTGATTTCACCTTCCACTCTCTCCTGACATAGCACATGAAATTTTTTCAAAGTACTTTCATAAAAGCCGTTCTTTTTCAGGTACAGAAAAACATCTGTTTCGAGAACAAGCGTCTCTCCACATCTGGCAGTCTCTCCACGTCTAGCCGTCTCGGGTACTGAGGACCTGGGTGACTCCAAAGAGTTATTACTTCTCGGTAGACTCCTTCTGGGGCTCTGTCTACTCCTCTTTTCCCCCTCACTGATACAACTCCTGTTTTTTTCTAAAAGAGAACTTGCTTTAATTAGCAAAGTTTCTTTGAGCTTCTTGATAGCCAGAAAGGATCCGTGAACGGAGATTCTTCCATTTTGTTCCAAAGGACTGAAGCGTAAACTTGGAATTTTCTTTTTCAGGTCCCTCACCAGACTTTCCAGAGGGAATGGACCTCGAAAAACAGAGAGATCAAGAATAGCATTTACAGAGATCAAGACCTAAAATTAAAGAGAGAGAAGTTAAAACAGCACTGCCTACTGGAGCAGACAGCATAAACACAATCTTTTTCTGCCGCTGTCTCTGCAACAGTTACCCTAAACCAGTCCCCAGTTCCCTAACACAGACTGGCTTCTTGCGCCATAGCAGCCCATCAAAGGGATCCCACAACCCCATGGAGCCCACAGTGTTCAATTTGGGATTCACAGTCCCTCGCTGCATTCCCCAAAACAGAGCTGGCTAAATATTTTTTAGCAGCAGAATGCTTTTTTGAAACAAAGTCTTAAGTAGAACCCATAGATATACACTGTTCTGGTTCTGCTCTGTGGATAAAGTGGTCCCCCTAGGCAGCCCCCAAGTTTCAAGTTCATCAGATGACTGCACAGAAGCCTGGGTTTCTTACCAAATAAAGTCTAAACCAATGCTTTGGATTTTAACCTGATTTCTTCCTTTCCTGTATCTTCAAAGATTCTTTTTAATGTTCACGGGTTTTTGTTTTTTCCCAAAATAAGTTTTTAGGTAGATACCCGACATCATCCATGAGAGCATAAAAGCTCACTATCACTTTAAAAGCATCTCATGGGATGTATAGAAACATAAAAACAGGCCAAGCAATAATCAAAAAATTTTAAGATACAGGGTTAGCCTTTAACACTGACTCAGGTTAAGGAGTTTGGATTTTCTTTCCAAATCATGGGATAACAGTGACTTGTGTCTCCTACGTAGGGAACACTTTGCAGAAAAAAACAGGATCCAAGACTAACAGCAGGCCTTCAGCATCACACCTTACCTTTTCACTAAAATGAGAGACTGTGAGTTGAATGGGTCCAACCTTCTCTGCTAGATAGTGTTTCTTTTTTCTGATGACATTCTCTGCAACTGAGTGGAAACAGTGCCATCAGAAGTGTTTGTGCCTTGATACACTAATAATTATTTTAATTAATAATAATAGAGCCCTAGCTCGTTTGGCTCAGTGGATAGAGCGTTGGCCTGGAGACTGAAGGGTCCCGGGTTCAATTCTAGTTAAGGGTACATGTCCGGGTTTCGGGCTTGATCCTCATTAGGGGGTGTGCAGGGGGCAGCTGATCAATGACTCTCTCTCATCACTGATGTTTCTCTCTCTCTCTCCCCCTCTCCTTTCCTCTCTGAAATCAATAAAAATAGTTTTAAATAATAATAATAATAATAGAGATGTTCAACTTTATTAGTTAGAATGCCTGGGATTTTTTTTTCTATATTTTTCTTCTAAATTCAACTTTTAAATCGTTTTCCCTTCTACTTTTAATACATTAAAATTCATTTGTGTAAATATGATCCTAATCAGACTTTAAAAAACACACATAGTTATGTATGACTAGAAAATAAACACCCAAAAGTTAATCTCCCACTCTGTTAATTATGGCCACAGGAAACTTCACCTTCTCAAATCCAGGATACCACCCTGTCTGCTTTTCCTCTTATTCATTGGCTGACCTGCTCAGTCTCCTCTGCTAATTCTCTTTTTCTTCCCATTTTCTAGATGTTGGCATGCTTCTATCTCAGGCCTCAAAACTCTATGCTAACCTACACCCACCTCCTGGGTGATCCATGGCTTTAGATACCATCACTACATGTACCACTTTCTAATTTTTTTCTCCGAGAACATAGAGAGGAAGGGACAGGGAGAGGGAGAAACATCAATGCGAGAGCAAAACATTGATCTGCTGCATCCTGGGGGGGATCGAGCCTGCAACCCAGACATGTGCCCTGACTGCAAACTGAACCAGAAATCTTTCAGTGCCAGAGACAATGCCCAACCACCTGAGCCACACCAGCCACGGCAATTTCCACATATATTCTTGCTGGTGCAATATTGTGCCACTTTTATATCCAGAATAGAATACTTTTTTTAAAAGCTACTTTAAACTTCACCAATCCCATGATTCATTTTCATGAAATTCAATTTTTAATTTCATTACAGAAACATTTCTAAGATTACAGAAATTTGATTTAGAAATACCTTTTTTTTCTTTAAATGTTACATATGCAACTCCCATGGTTCTTGTTGGATATATCACATTTTCAACAACCCCGCCTTCATTCTTGGTATCTTGGAAATGTCTCTTCACTAATGTGGTCAGTGATAGATCATTAAAAAGGTCAACCGGCAGACCAGCAACTACAACCGTTCTTTCAAAAGCTTTGGATTCCTTGTCATTCAAAACTGATGCCTGTAAGAGAAATAATAGGATGCTCTTTAAAATATGTAAGATTCTACTTCATATAGGCAACATCACATACCAGTAGGAGAGGCTATTTTACTCAACAAATGTACCAGTGCAGATGGTTAGATTCTTTAGATAGATAGATAGGTAGAATATAGGGTCCACACAAGAAATCGAGAGTTAAATGTAAAAAGTGATATTTTTTATACATGGAAAACATTCGTTAATATTTGTCTGATTTTAGACATGCCTAAAAATAACAGAAGTCACAAAGAAAAAGATCAAGAAAGACACATTTGAATTAAAATTTTAATTTTAAAAATAGTCAAGCTAGCCCGAGGCGGTGCCGCCCAGTGGTTGAGCTTTGACCTATGAACCAGGAGGTTACCATTTGATGCCTGGTCAGAGCACATGCCTGGGTTTGGGGGCTCGACCTCCAGTGGATGCGTGCAGCAGGCAGCCAATCGATGATTCTCTCTCATCATTGATATTTCTATTTCTCCGTCTCTCTCTCAAATAAATTTTTTTTAAAAAGCCACGCTAACCACAAAATACGTTCATTTGGAGATGGCTGTATGTTTTGATTGTAGAATCCAAAATACATAAGCCAATAAGAAACACATCCCCTACTTTTTTGTCAGAATCAGGAAAAAGTCACCATAAAAAAATAAAACCCTGGCAATAATACTAGGGCTGCAGTGGAGTAAATCCTGCCTCCAAGCACATATGTGAGATGGAATTGAACCACTAAGCATATCTGTCATTGCAGAGCCTGCCACCACACTGAGCACAGAGTGCCAGCTACAAGTAGATCCTTCCCTGGGCTCACTCTCTTTGAACTTGTTGTATTATCCAGTTAAGGGGCTTCTATTTAAATGTCTTCATGTGTCCCCAGTCTATTTAGGGAAGTGGACCCCTAAGCTTCCCTGCCCAGGGTTTATAGGTGGTTCACAGCTTGACTGTACCAGAGCTCAGACATAATCCCTCCTAACTTACCTGCCGGAAGCTGGTCCATCCTTGCTGCTTGACACAGTCGCTGCAGGAAAGAAACATCTGCACAGCATATGTTTCAAGGGACCTGGCATATATAGCATATTGTTCTTAATATGTTTGCTCTCCTTAGCGCCATGTGTTTTAACCAAGGTCACCTCTCTGAGAAAGGTTGTTTCCCCAGGTGGGGATTTTTCCCTGAGGTTAGGGAGGAGATACAACCTCTTAATTAAGTGCCAGGCGGGTAGTTAAGCTACATAATCTTTACTCCCTGGAATGGAGATAAGAAACGCCCTAACCTTTGTAATAGAAATTGACAGGATTAAAATCGGCTGGTATAAATACGGATGTAACAAGACAATACACATCAGACCCTCATCAGTTCCTAACCAGAACTCCGACCAGAACTTTGGCTGGAGATCCTGGCTAGAGGTCCTGACTAGGCTGCTGATCAACTGAAGGCTGTCTTCGTGTCATTCCTTCTTCGCCGACTCCGTCCACACCTTTGGGGACCCCTGGACCCGCTGGGGTTGGACTCCAGCACTTACCCCCGGGAAGGACAGCATGTCTCACGGGCCTGAGTAATGGTTAACAGATCACAGAGATATTGTGAGCTCTCAGTTGAAAGAACTCTGTACTCAGAGTAGGACTTCACTGGGGATAGGCAAACTACTTCTGATCTCCCAGGTCAAGTTCATAGTCTAAGCACACACACAGTGTCCTGTCCATCCCAAAGGCACCTTAAAAGGGGTGGGGAGCCCTAGCTGGTTTGGTTCAGTGGATAGTGCCTTGGCCTGCGGACTAAAGGGTCCCAGGTTCGATTCCGGTCAAGGGCACATGCCTGGCTTGCGGGCTCGATCCCCAGGAGGGGGTGTGCAGGAGGCAACCAATCAATAATTCTCTCTCATCATTGATGTTTCTATCTCTCTCTCTCCCTCTCCCTTCCTCTCTGAAATCAATAAAAACATTTTTTAAAAAGGCGGGGGGGGGGGGGGGTTGGGGATGAAAATAGCTCATGTTGAGACACATAAAACAGAGGGAGTATCTCTTGGAAAGGGAACCCATAATAACCTATTGACTGATTACTATGAAAAGTACTTTTATTTTATTTTTTTAATCCTCATCGGAGAATATGTTTTTATTGATTTTTTTAGAGAGGAAGGGAGTGAGAAAGAAATAAAAACAAACAAACAAACAAACATCTATTAGACCTACTGGCCCAGAGCAGGGATGGAATCAGAATTGAACCTGCAACCTTTTGGTGCACAGGACGATGCTCCAATCAACTGAGCCCTCCAGCCAGGGATGGGAGGTATTTAATGGCGGAAAACAGCTTCTGAACAGTAAAAATATGTAAACGTGTTCCTCCATCCTAGCTGCAAGTGGTAAGATGTAAGTATCCCAAAATAGGTCTTCCTAGCAGTGGGAAAAAATGACAAAAGAGATTTGTCAGATGTTCAGGGAATTTTACTTCACAGATTTGTCTTCATTACTAACCATCTGGCTGTAAGAGTCCACACCGACTTCAATGGGTAAATGACTAGTGAATTAACTTCCCTTTTGCTCTTCGTCAATGTCAAAGAAAAACTTTCAATCAATTTAAACTCAGAAAACCTCACCTCACCTCTGCCCTCGTCAACACTAATACCACACCGTGTATTTCTTTATCCAAGTGTCTACATTTAACTTATCTTTGAAATCAAAGGAACTTCTTCCTGATAGCTACTAATCTCTTCCATCCCCATAAGGAAAAGAGGTGTCTTTGGAGAGAGCCCTTTCAGGAGTTACCTCAGAGATACAGGATTTTGAAACAAGAGCAGCATCTTAGCCAAGACGTATTAAGGTGATGGCATTTTCCCTGTATCAGTGATATATTTTAAGAGATTTCTGACCATCGTGTCAGAAACCAAAAAGATATAAAGAAAAATCGAGTTTATTTTTGTAAGTCGTTGGGGGAAAATAATTAGATCCATTCACGGCATCTGTTTATATTTCTTTTCTTAAAACCAGTTGTTGCCCTGACCGGTGTGGCTCAGTGGATAGAGCGTTGGCCTGCGGACTGAAGGGTCCCGGGTTCGATTCCAGTCAAGGGCATGTACCTTGGTTGCGGGCACATCTCCAGTAGGGGGTGTGCAGGAGGAGGCAGCTGATCGATGTTTCTCTCTCATTGATGTTTCTAACTCTCTATCCCTCTCCCTTCCTCTCTGTAAAAAACCAATAAAATATATTTTTTAAAAATAATAAAATTTGCCGAAACTGGTTTGGCTCAGTGGATAGATCTTGTCACTACAGTAAAGAAAACCACACTTGCATCTCACACTGCTTGGGCACTTCCGGGACCCTGGCATTTCTAAGTGGGAGATGTGCAGGAGGCAGCTAATCGATGTTTCTCTCTCATCGATGTTTCTAACTCTCTATCTCTCTCCTTTCTCTCTGTAAAAAATCAATAAAATATAAAAAAAATAATAATAATAATAATAAAATTAATAAAATATATTTAAAAAACCAGTTGTTTCTTGTCACTACAGTAAAGAAAACCACACTTGCATCTCACACTGCTTGGGCACTTCCGGGACCCTGGCATTTCTAAGTGAGCATTCAGGGCCCTGCCACTGCTTTCAAACGCTTGCGGGAAGGCTGACTCTTGAATTTGCTAACTGTTCTTGCCAGCTAGCCCGGAGGTGAAAACACAGAGCCCTTGTCTAGAGAAAGGACTAAGCCACAAGAGAGAATTCTCACTAATTCAGACAAGATACCCATCTGGATGCCTTCCCAGCTTGCGTCCTTGGCTGGAATCCTCACTGGCCCTTTTCAAAAGGAAACCGGGGCCTCCATTTCTGGGTAACTCCCTCCGCTCTTGTTCACCAAAGCGGGGGATGGTATGGGAACAACAGTTAAGTCCTAACACAGCCTGCGAAGCGACTCCCCGACGAACAGCTGTGTCCCTGGCGACCGGGCACTGGGAACGTGGTGGGGGGTGTGAATTTCAGGCGCGCAGTTCCACCGGGCAGGTGCAGAAAGGCAGGGAGACGTTTGCTGGCGGGGGTGCCCCAGGGCAGTTGGCTCTCCCCCTGCCCGGTCCCTGCCCCCTCGCCCACCACCACCAGGCTCCCCATCCTTCTAGGGACCTTCGCCCACCCCCACCAGGCTCCTGGTCCTTCTAGGGACTCTCGCCCACCCCCACCAGGCTCCTCGTCCTTCTAGAGGACCGAAGCGACGGCACGAAACGACCCTGCCCTGCAAAATCCGAAGCAAAAGCAACTTGCCATGGCGGAGCAGAGACGCGCACTCGGCCGTCGGCGGGGCTGGAACGTAGCGGGGCGCGGGCGGCAGGGCGGGCCGGCAGGCAGGTTTCGGTTTTACTTTCCCCGCTCCCTTGGAGACCACGCGACACCAGGGCGGCCATGGGCTGGGACCCTCGGGAGTTTCACAACTTTTGAAACCACGCGGGAGGGAAGCCAGGATCCCCCGCGGGAATTCGGGGATTCCCAGGGTCAGTCCGGGGCGCGATGGAAGCTGATCGTCCTTCCTACGCCTCCCCAAGCCTCTTCTCACCACAGCACCTCCGGGCCTCCTCTTCGTCATCTGTCCGCCCCCGGCCAGCCGCGGGCCCCCGGCAGGCGTGCAGGGCGCAGGAGGAAACGCGCATCCCTGCCAACAGCGGGCTCCGCACCTTGACCACGCCAAACTCCGACCCGAGTCTGGCACCTAGGAGGACCCAGGGGACCCACACACACAGCTTCAAAGTCAAAGAGCACGAAGAAGAAAGGCCAATATGAAGAAGCTCAGTTTTACTCTTAAGAAATACCAAGTTGAAAATCATGAGGTCCCTTTTTTCTACGATTAGGTTGGCAGAAATTAAAGTGTGCTAATGGCCAGTGTTGGCCAGCGTTGCAAGCCTAGAGAGGTGCAAACATTTCTGAGGATTTGGACCCCTTTCAAAATGTAAAATGCAAAAAATAAAAATGAAAAAATGCGCATAAACTTAGCAATTTCACTTTCAGAATTGCACTGAAGTTATAGTGCACAAGCAAAACTAAGATATTTGTACAGATATTTTAGTTGTCTGTTTCTTGTAATACACATAATTGTTTTGTGATGTGTTTTTTTCCCACATAATTGTTTTAAAAGCGGATCTACCCTAAGGCTATGAAGATTGTAAAACAACATGAATTCTATATGTAATTCCCCAATTTATATTTCATCTTCAGATACCTATACTAAATGCTCACTTCAATGTCTAATAAGCATGTGAAATTTAACAGGGACAAACAGAACTCTCCGTCCTCCCTTTCTTCCCCTTCAGGAAATAGTTACACTGTTTACTATTCAGCAATACCTACTGGGGAGCGCAAGCTCAGGCTCACAGGTGTCCCTCGCTTTCTCTTTCCTTGGCTCCCTTAGTATAGTGACTGTACTATAGTCTATAAGCCACACAGCACCTCCAAGGCCACCTCCACCCTCCAGGTCAAGTCCACATCCTGCCTTGTTCCCCTTCCATTCTTTCTGGATAACCACACCCAGGACAACATTTTAAAATGCAAATCAGCTTTAGTTTTTATTTAAACACGTAATTGTTTCCCCTTTGCACTTTAAGTAAAATTTACATTCCTCACCAGGAAAGCATAATGGCCTTGATCTGTTTTCTTTGGCCAGATCTCCTAGAACTATCCTTACGCCTCTGTTCCAACCACACGAGCATCTCACTAGGGCTCTTCCTGGCCTTGGAACTATTTCCAGGCCTGGAAAGCTCCTGCCTGATCCTCATTCAACTGGCTGCTTCCTGTCATTGGAATCTTAGCGCAAATGAGCCCTCTTTAGAAACACTGTTTCTGATCGCCTAGTCTAAATTTGTTCCCCCCAGCATTGCTGGTGTGGCTCAGTGGTTGAGCATCGACCTATGAACCTGGAGATCACAGTTCGATTCCGTGGCCGGGGTTTGGGGCTCAATCCCAGTGTGGGGGTATACAAGAGGCAGCTGATAACAATTTTCTATCATCATTGATGTTTCTTCCTCTCCCTCTCCCTTCCTCTCTGAAATCAATAAACATACTTTTTTTAATAAATAAATTTGTTTCCCCCAGTTAACACATTGCGGACCAGTAGTTTTATTGCTAGCTTTACCCAATGGCCAGATAAGCTTCTATTGAACGAGTACAAAAAATGTTTTACATAAATGTTAAAGGCACGCTTTAAAATTAAATACCCATTGCATTTTGAAGTTATTTATTATATGTTCTTACAAGTTAATATCTTTTTAAAGTATGATACTTTGTAAAACACTGTGTAACATGAAGCGAGAATTCTCGTGATCTGTCCGCAATGTGTTGTCATTCCATCATCCTTTTTATCATAATAGCACTCATCCCTTTCTAAAAGTATCTTTTTTTTTTTCTTGCTTGTCTCTCCCCAGGATAGATAGCATTAGTGCTATTCACCAATATTCTTTGATCTTCTCCATTCAGGCACAGTGGAGGAATAATCCTGACTCACTCAATGTTTGAAGTTAAGCATGTTCATATGATTCAGGCAGCCAATGAAATGTGAGAAGAATCGACATATCTCATATATTTGGGTGGAAGCATTTCATTGCATGTGCAAGAGTCTCCAAGGCTCTCTTTGCCTTGGTGCTCATGTATTGAAGAGAACATGCATCACTGAGAACATACTAATATAGAACACAATTGCACTAGGGAGCTACCTAGACCCATCACAAAATGTACATGAATGAAAAATAAAACTTTGAAGTTTTAAGCCACTGAATTTTTTCAACAATATTACCTAGCATACCCTGACTAATAAATCCCACTATAATGAAAGAGCACCATGAAAATATTTGCAAATCGGATAAGGTATTTGTAACCAGAATATACAGATAACCCTTACAATTCAAAAATACTGAGACAATTCAATTTAAAATTTGACAAAAAATTGAATGGGCATTTTATCAAAGAAGATACATTAATGGATAATATACACAGGACAATATGCTCAACATCATTAGTCATTAAAGAAGTGTAAATTAAAACCACAATGAGATACTACTCCACACTGAAATGGCTGTAATCAAAAAGACAGATAACTAATGTCAAGAATATGGAGAAATGAGAATTCTCATACATGGTGGGAAAGTAAAATGTTACAGCCACCTTTTAAAACAGTTTAGCAGTTTCTTAAAATATTAAGGATGAATTTACCATATGACCAAGAAATTCACTCTTAGATAACAAATCAAGAGAAATGAAAACATGTCCAAACAAAGACTTGCATGCAAATACTCATAACATAATACGTAATAGTCATAAAGTGGAAATAACCTAAATGAGCATCAGTTGCTTAAAGGATAAACCAAATGCAGTATGTGTATATGGTATGTACAATGTAATACTATTCAGCAATAAAAAGGAGCAAAATACTGATACACGCTACAAGAAAGATGAAGTTCAAAACATCATGCTAAGTGAAAGAAACCAGACCCAAAGACCACATATTGTACAATTCCATTTAACCAGAAAAGATAAGTCTATGAAGAGAAAAAGTAGAAAAGTGGTGGCAAGGACTGGAGATGGAAACAAAGATTAACTGTAAATGGACATGAGCACCATAATCCAAGTGGGCATCCTTTCTAGGGATAATGAGAGATCTAGTATTAGCCAGGAATGCAGGTCTACCCATCTGTGTCATTGAACTGGGTATAGAGCAACCCTTAACCTTGTATGTGGCAACTATTCCAACTTGTATGCACTGACAAGGACGTGCTACCCCGAAACATGATACCTCGGCATAGTGAATATTTAAAATTGAAGGAATATGAGAAATGGCATATGCTAGAAGGACTTTCTGACCTTCCCCCAGAAACGTCATAAAACTCTCCTGTGAGAGGTGCCCTCCTTTACCCAGAGGGAAGGAGGACCCTTATCTCCAAATACTAAGGGACACACAGAACAATCTGAATGAGCAGGCCAACCTTCCCCTGGTTTAATACATTTTGATAGCCTATCCTATCATTTCTCACTTGCTATAACTTGACACTCTTCAGGTTTAACCATTCCAGTTTTTAGTTCCATATGAAGGTTCCTGTGTCACATAAAATTTATCTTAAGTAAATTTGTATGCTTTTCTCCTGTCTTTGTTAAGCTGTCTTTGTCAGTGTAATTTCTAGATTCAGCCGCGGATTCTAAAAGGGCTAAGGAAAACTTTTTCTGCCCCTATAGAGCCAAACTATCCTTGAGGGAGCATGACTCCACATGTAGCCAAAATAACTCTAGCGGCTTACAATTGAATCTGCATCCAAAAAAATTTTTTAATCTCTGATAGCCCCTGTTATAAGGCCTCCTACCTCACTGTGCTTGTCTTTGTCTCACAGTCTAAAATCAAACTGGTTGACATTTTCTTGGATGTTTGAAATTTGTGACACTAAAAAACAAAACAAAATCTGTTACTTTTATCTTGATAATCATTTCTTTCATAAGATGTGGTGTGCATTGTGAATATTCCTAAAGTGGGATAAAGAGAAATTTATTTTAAAGGAGTAGCATTTGATATTTGAAAGAGAGCAATGACTTTTATTGGACTATTAACAAAATACAGACCAAAGCCTACCTTCCTAGAAAATAATTGTAGCCATAGGTATTAAAATCCTTAAAAAATTTATATCCTTTAACCTATCAACCTAGCTGAAATAAGGTCAGAACTGCAGGAAAGTATTTGTACACCAAGATAACACGGGGTTTATGAATATCATAGCACCTATAAATGTGAAAAAATTGAAAATAACTTTAATGGACAATAGGGAAATAATATTCACAAGATTAAATATGATATAGTTGGGGGAGGGAGAGATTAGAAGGGAGGACATAAAATGTTTACCATTATCTCTGAGGAGAGGTTTTTTTATGATTTTTTTTTTCAAGCTTCACCCGGGGATATGTTTTAATTGATTTTTAGAGAAAGAACAAGGCCCATTAACCAGAAAATACTACATGGCCCAGCTGATGTCGCTCAGTGCTTGAGCATAGGCCCATTAACTAGGAGAGAGAGAGAGAGAGAGAGAGAGAGAGAGAGAGAAACAGAAACACATCGATGCTAGAGAGAAACATCTATCAGTTGCCTCCATACACACTCTGACCAGAGAACTGAACCCACAACCTAGGTATGTGTCCTGACCAGGAATAGAACCCTCAACCTTTTTGGTGTATGGGACATCACTCCAACCAACTAAGCTACCCAGCCAGGGCATATTTTTAATGACTTTTATTTATTATCTTCATTATACTTTGTGTATTTTTCAAGAATGAGCATCTTTTCTTTTTGAATACCAACCGGATCTTATGAATGTCATCCACTATACAGTTTTGGTTTTCTGTCTTCTAAGCACATTATAGGATTGAACATCCAAGCTCCTTTATGGTTGGGAAGAGCCATATCCTCTGCTCTGGTTGAGTTGTGAATGGAAGGGAGATTTCTGCACCAAGAGTTTAATGGCCAGTTCAAAACCTTCCAAAGTCCTTTCCCTCGAGCACAGCATCCGACAATAAAGATGGTGGCTGCTGGTAGCCTGGTTCTCCAAGTGTCTACCATGAGCATTCTTTTTATTGACCTATCATGGGCATGTATCATGAGCAAGGAATAAACTTTTGTTGTTCTAGATCTCTGAAATTTAGAGATAATTTACCATATAGTTTATCCGGATTGATATAGAAATTGGTATTCAGAATGGGAGTTATAGCCCAAGAGGGTGTGGGTGGGAGACAATCCACAACACAATAGAAAATACTACATGGCCCGGCCGGTGTGGCTCAGTGCTTGAGCATAGGCCCATTAACCAAGAGGTCACAGTTCCATTCTCTGTCAGGGTACGTGCCAGGGTTTTGGGCTAGATCCCCAGTAAGGCATGTATAGGAGGCAGTTGATTTATGTTCTCTCTCATCGATGTTTCTATCTCTCTATCCTTCCCCTTCCTCTCTCTAAAATCAATAAAAGTATAGGTATTTTTAAATACTACATGGCTTTGGCTGAAGAATTAAGTGGCAGGTAATTAAAAAATAATTACCAGAGATTACAAGGATACTGATCCATATTATGTAGTTGAAAAACATGCGGTAAAACATGATAAATTAGAAGGCAGTTAATATACCTAATTAGTTTGTAGTGTGTGTTTTTTTAGAAGAGTGTGAACAACAAAATTAGTAATGTTACTAAATTAAAGGGGTTTGTTTGTTTGCCTACACACATCAAAGCCCACAAAAATGCCAACAGGAGTTGGTAGCAAAGAAAGTACAGGTTTATTTAAGGAAATGGTGCTGAGCCCACAGACACAGGTGAGCTTGCCTAAGACCTGTTGACTCCTCGATGTCCTCTAGGGGATTGATTACAAAGGGGGGAAATCATTAGTCATAGTAACTAAGGGAGGTGTGGCCATGGGCTCTACTGATTGACTGGGGCCAGCAGAGTGGGTAGTTGATCATTAAATCAGGTCCAGATATCAGCCTTGGCAGAGTTCTGGTTTGGTGAGGGTATGATGGGTTGGGTTCTCCACTGTCATAGGCCTGGGGCTGAAACACAACTGAGGTCAAGATGTTGTCTTTAAAGGTGACCGAAACTCTGTTCCTTTGATCAGCAGATCTGAGGCTTTTTTCTTAAGATAGTTTGATGCTGACCAGAGCCTGATGTCCTAAGGGCTTAATGATGAGTGGAGCGAACATGCAGTATGTGCGAAAGTGAAAGGATCTGGTTGAAAGAAGGCAAGGGAGTCAGTGCTGTTAGACTGGACAAAGCCAGCTTGAATTAAGGAAGAAGTCATAGTAAAGAAATGAAGTTCCTGTGAGGTTATAGTAGCATACATCTGCTAAATAGGAGCACTTGACAAAGTAATATACGAAAGAAATGAGCTTATAAATTGGCCTTTTCCTTTTTGTTGTTTTTAATCCTCACTGGAGGATATTTTTTCCATTGTTTTTTCAGAGAGTGGAAGGGAGGAAACAGAGGGAGGAGGGGGGGAGAGAGAGAGAGAGAGAGAGAGAGAGAGAGAAGAGACACATTGAATAGTTGCCTCCTGCACGTGCCCCAACCAGGCATGGGAAATGAACCCACAGCCTAGGTATGTGCCCTTGAGCAGGAAATAAACTGTGATCTTTCGATACTCGGGCCAATGATCGAACCACTGAGCAACATAATTGGCATAATTAGCCATTTTGCAAGCAGGAATGAAAGAAAATCAAGTCCAGAAATATGGGAACTTTTAGTGTTGGAAGTAACAACACTTCTCATTCTCAAATGATAAAACTAAGAAGACCATTAAATAACAAACTGCCTTCTGGCAAGGATCAAATCAAGGTTTAAATCTCTGAGCAGATGAAGGTCTCTCAAAGCAAAAACACCAATTAGGCTGAAGAATTCAGTAAACCTTTTCAACTGGACAAACCGGCTCTAGGGAAAAAAAAGCTAAAAGTGGCTTGATAGACTCAAAGTACCCACAGTTTAATGAAGGGAGGGAGAGAAGAATAGGCCAAGAAAACAGAATTATTGTAACTCTAAAAAGTAAGTCTAGAAAAAAACTGTGAGTGTGCCTATTAGCGCATGTAAGCTGACCAGAATAAAATAGATAAGAAACCTTTTTTTTTTTTTTTATTTTACCAGCTAACTAGCCACCAGGAGTCGAGACTGTGAATGTGCAAAATTTCAAAAACTTTGGTCCCAAACATTGGTCATTGGAAGTATACTGAGTCAGAAAGCTTTCTGATACCCAAGAAAGATATATTTTGAATGCTAATCTGGATATGGCCAAGAAGAGTAATGGGAAAAGAAGAATGCCCAGGAGTTATGAGAACAATGAGTAAGAGAAGAACTTCCAGGGAATGGAATTGTGGCCCAATCCAAATTCCATGTCCAGAGGGTATGGAGTCCACATCTACTCAGTGGAATTTCAGAATGGCTTTGGCTCAGTAACTGTTGCCTCCCATACTGTCCTTTTCCAGCTGTAATAGAGTTTATTGCAGTTTTTTGTAACAGTTCCACCAATGTGAATTAAACTTTTATTTTGTTAGGCCACTGAGATTTGGGAGGTGGTTACTTCTCTAGATAAAGAGAAGTAACATTCAAACCTGACATAGAAACTACCACATATCATCTAGAATTCACGCATGTTTAATTTGCTCCCATTTGGGGGGGAAATTTTGCTTTTCTCTCTTGGGGATGGGGTGAGTGTATTTTGTATGTGAAGACAAGTAATCCAGAGATTGATGACCAGGGGATCAAAATGGACTGTGCTTCTTATCATTCTGGCTCTACTCTCTCTGGTCCTCCTCATTTTTAGACAAAATTGTTTAGTCTTCTTAAGTTTCAGTGAGGCCATGTGATTATTTCTAGCCAATGGGATATGAGAGGAAATGACACAGGTCAGTGCAAGATTTTCCAACATCACGTTTCCCCACCTCCAGGATTCCAGAAGAATGTCTTAAGATGGGGCCTTCAATGATTAGGACAGAATTCCCTACCAACCTTTATTAGACATTCAACATGAATGAGAATTAAACTTTTATTTTGTTAGGCCACTGAGATTTGGGAGGTGGTTTGGTATCACAGCATAACCTAGCCTGCTTTGACTGATAAACCCATACACAGCAAGAGGGACTTGTAATTCCACAGATCTATCTTTCCTGACTTATCTATAATAATGAAAACATAATATGCTAATTAGATCAGACATCCTTCCGGACAACCTTCCAGATGAAGCCGAGGCTGCAAGGGAGGGATTCAGGCAGCTGCCACAGCTGCCAGGGAGGGATCCATGGGCTTCGAGGGAGGGATGGAGGCAGCCGTCATGGCTGCGAAGGCCTACTCTTGCATGAATTTCATGCATCAGGCCTCTAGTATATTAATAACGTCTTTTTACACCTTTAGTAAGAGCTATTTCATCCTGGACACACAATTTAAGTCTTCCTAATTTAAAATACAATGTGTTAAATAGTCAATACAATATCTCTTGGAAGATTTTCAAAGACAACGTTCCTCTTGTAATATCTTTAAAACTCTAGAAATAAGCAGGGAACCAATGCTTGATTTCTTAGATCCAGCCATATCACACATGGGTGGTGTGATGAAAAGAGAAAAGATATAATTTTCTAAAATAAGTAACATTTATAAAAAAAAAACTGCAAATTTAGAATTGAATAAAATTATCTATTTTACTGCCTGAAGAAGGCCCCCCAAAAGAAAGAAAAGTGACTGCTTCAAACATTGTCCTAAATATTATGAAAAATTTATTTCTGATTGGCAGTCTGCCCACACTAAAAAGGATAGTCTCAGGCTAGTGAGACCAAACCAATAGAATTAAATAAGGTTCTTTCAATTTTTCTTCTTATATTTTGGGAAATTGAAAAAATCTTACTGTTTCCAAAGAATAACTAACACAATGAGAGGTTTTTTTTCTAAAACAGTGAATATGAAGATTTATTATAAATGCCTAATTTGTAGGCACCAACTCTCATTCCAAAGAAAAGTGAGAGAATAATGACTACTTCTAATATAGTATAACAACTTTAAAACCTAAAAATAAAATATCGGAAGAAAAACAAAGCATGTGTTTGTCTGTCTTTTTTAGCTTTCCTTCATTTATTTTAGATGGCAAGCAGCATTGGGTAGTTTTAGGTTTAGAATCTTTCCTAAAACCATTTCATTTCTACCAGAATTTTAATATGAATTTAATTCTGCTGTTGGCTTTATGAAACATACTCTATTAACATAAGGTAATTTTACCTTCTCTGAATAGGAACCCTGAATTTTATCACTTCAAGTTTCTGCAAGTTAAAACAGTGGGATGCTATTAAACTGGGTCTCTCTCCAGCTCAAGTTTTAGCTCCTAAAGGACAGGTACTGTGTTTTTCCCTTCAGGCATTCCCCAGCACCAAGCATGGGTGATAAGTAGCTCTGCATTTACCTTTCTCTTCATTCCAAGGTTTTCAATCCCTTAATCCTATTTTTTTTTTAACCAGGAGAATAAGAGAAAGAGAATTCTAGTCTTTACAAGTTCTGTTTGGAGAGGGGATGTCTTGGAAGGAATAGAGGGCATTTGACATGCTGGGTGAAGGAAAGTTCAAGAAGAAAGCCATACTTGGCTCTGAGAAATACCTTTGGAGCTGTGGAAATACTAAGGAAAACAGGAAATGATCACTCTTGAAGTTCCTTGGAAATTCAGTCAAGTCTACAGAAATCACAAACTGCTGAATTTAACAATTCTTTTGGAAGATGTCAACAGTCAAGTCTGCATATTGGTGGAGCTGGGGTCAAAATAGAATTGGCGTGTGGTGAGGGCCTGGGGCAGGAGGGCGGGGTGATAGAAGGAGTCAATGGGGGGAGAAGGGGACATCTGTAATACTTTCAATATTAAAGATAAATTACCAAAAAAAAAAAAAGTAAATAAAACAGAATTGGCCCACTCGACTATGATAGAAGCAGCCAACGTGGCAGGGAAACAATTGTATCACTTACAATTGATTTCGACATACATGGCACCAATCCACATAAGTTATGAATACAAGTGTTTTTAATACAGTGAGCTCTCGCATTTGTAAAAATGCAGCACAGTTGGAAACAAAGAAGAATTCAGAACCATAAAAATATATCTGTCTCTAAGAATATATGGACACTAAGAATTAAAAGTTAAAAGTTTCATTTTTTTAAGGAGAAAGGTACTCATTTTTGTAAAACACTGATAGTGATTTGGGCTCAGAAGCTCTAATTGTCATATGATTCCATAAGTCTATTCTTGAAAGTATGCTATGCAAGGTTCATTGAGAGAACATTTGACCATATCTACTTCTCCACCTCCATTCTTCGCCCGCTGAAAGTGAATGTTAACGAAATCCCCTATTTCTTCTTCATCCATCAGGCAGAGCTCTTCCAGTCCAGTCAGAAGCACTGTCCTCTTAGATATTCCTGAAAATACCTAAAAAGGAAAGTAAAAAAGATAAATAGAAAATTTGCTAAGAGCTTTGAATTGCAAACCTTTACATGGATAAGCTCTGCTTAATATTTCGGAGTTATCTTAGGAAATACAGGGAACCTCAGTAAGATTTTTCAAGCAAGGGCATATCAGAGTCAGATCTGAGTTTCAGGAAGACAACTTTGGTGGCGTTAGACAAATAAAGGAAAGAAAGGCAACTCTGCTGAGAGAAAGGCCAGTGCAAGTGACAAGATTGAGTGACCAAATGAATGTTCAAGCTGAAGCAAAACAAAGACCTAGCCCTAACCGGTTTGGCTCAGTGAATAGAGCGTCGGCCTGCGGACTGAAAGGTCCCAGGTTCGATTCCGGTCAAGGGCATGTACCTTGGTTGCGGGCACATCCCCAGTAGGAGGTGTGCAGGAGGCGGCTGATTGATGTTTCTAACTCTCTATCTCTCTCCCTTCCTCTCTGTAAAAAATCAATAAATACAAATTTTTTTAAAAAAAGAAAGAGCTAATCATGAATTCTAGTTTTCAGGTTGATGGACTAAGTAGATGGTGGTGCCATTTCAGACCTGAGTAGGTTCATGGACACAAACCACAGTATGGTGGTTGCCAGAGGGAAGAGGGGTGGAGGAAGAAGGGGGTCCTAACATAAGGTGACAGGAGAAGATTTGACTTTGGATGATGGGCATACAGTGCAATATACAGATCTTGTAACATAGAAACCCATACCTGAAACCTATATGTTCATGTTGACCAATGTCACCCCAATTTAATAAAAAAATAAAATGAAATGAAATCTAAAAAAGAAAAAAAATCATGAACACAATCATTTGTGTTTGTCTCAGTAAAAAGAAAAAAAATTTTTTTCCTTACTTAAGGCATATAAATATTTCGCTCCTCCATTCTCTCCTTTTTAATTGGTAATAAACTTCTATGATATGTCAATAAATTACAATTTCAATTAAAAACAAACAAACACCTGAGTAGGAACAGAAAAGGGGGGGCAGATTTGGATTAAAGATAATGAATTTAGAGAAAATGAGCAGTAAACATTATTTTGAATGCCCAATGAAAGTAGACACAAGACAGAAATGTAGCTATGCCTCTGCATAAAAAAATATTGTGTCATTATTGGAGTAATTTTAATTTTTAAAAGTGTATAATAAGAATAATAAGAGACCAAGATGGCGGCGTAGGTAAACACTGGAGACCGCTGCCGCAAACAACCATTTCAAAAATACAACTAAAAGACGGAACGGACATCACCCAGAACCACAGGAAGGCTGGCTGAAGAGAGACTCTACAACTAGAAGGAAAGAGAACAGCAAACCGAGGCTCAGAGGAGGCGCAGTGTGGAAAATACAAAGGTACCGAGGTGAGCGCGAAAGCGGGCTGGTGGCTGAGGGCGCGGTTGTTGTTTTAGGTCGGGAGTAAGTCTCAGACTCTGGGCTCCAGATCCGGGCGAGTCTCTAGGGACCCAGACTCAAACGGGAGAAGCGGGATTATCCGGCATCAGTTAGAACCTGAGGGCAGCTTTCTCTCCAAGGTTTGCAGCGGCTGCCGGGGTTCTGAGAAGCAGAGCCTCTGGGAACGGGACTGAGAGCGGCCATAACTGCTCCCTCCGCCTGCCCTGTTGATCCCGCCCCGTTGATCCCGCCCCGCCCAAACCCTGCGCACAGCCATTTGCCGATCGCCTCAGGCAAAGGCTGGATTAGCGCCTCCCCAGAAGACAGACGTTTTCCACACAGCTGATTCCTACAGCCAGTCGGCCTGGTGGTCAAATCCCTCTAGTGTTAACTACAACAATTAAGGCTTGGCTAGAACAAGACTGCGCACAAAGACCACAAGGGGGTGCACCAAGAAAGCATAAAAGATGCGGAGACAAAAAAACATGACAGAAATGGAGGATATGGAGCTAAGAATCGCAATTTTGAGGGCTTGCTATAAACTTGAGCAGAGCCTCACGAAAACTA
Organism: Myotis lucifugus; assembly: GCF_000147115.1. Classification (NCBI taxonomy): domain Eukaryota; kingdom Metazoa; phylum Chordata; class Mammalia; order Chiroptera; family Vespertilionidae; genus Myotis; species Myotis lucifugus. The sequence goes on along the minus strand of NW_005871286.1, from coordinate 419,794 downwards.
ATGAGACCCTCGATGCTACAATAAAGAAATTAGAAAGTAAGCATACACAGACTGAAATAAAGAATATTATACCAAATAGCAGACCAGAGGAGCACAAGAATCAAACCAAAGATTCGACAAAAAACACCCAACTGGAAAAGCAAAATGAAAAAAGAATCCAAAAGTGTGAAGATAGTGTAAGGAGCCTCTGGGACAGCTTCAAGCGCACTAATATCAGAATAATAGGGGTGCCAGAAGATGACAGCAAGATATTGAAAACCTATTTGAAAAAATAATGGCAGAAAACTTCCCCCACCTGGTGAAAGAAATGGACTTACAGGTCCAAGAAGCGAAGAGAACCCCAAATAAAAGGAATCCAAAGAGGACCACACCAAGACACATCATCATTAAAATGCCAAGAGCAAAAGACAAAGAGAGAATCTTAAAAGCAGCAAGAGAAAGAGACTCAATTACCTACAAGGGAATACCCATACGACTGTCAGCTGATTTCTCAACAGAAACTTTGCAGGCCAGAAGGGAATGGCAAGAAATATTCAAAGTACTGAATACCAAGAACCTACAACCAAGATTACTTTATCCAGCAAAGCTATCATTCAGAATTGAAGGTCAGATAAAGAGCTTCACAAATAAGGAAAAGCTAAAGGACTTCATCACCACTAAACCAGTATTATACGAAATGCTGAAAGGTTTCCTTTAAGAAGAGGAAGAAGAAAAAGGTAAAGATACAAATTGTGAACAACAAACATGCATCTATCAACAAGTGAATCTAAGAATCAAGTGAATAAATAATCTGATGTATAGAATGAACTGGTGATTACAATGAATCAGGGACATAGAAAGGGAATGGACAGACTATTCTTGGGGGGAAAGGGGAATGGGAGATGCGGGAAGAGAATGGACAAAAATCGTGCACCTATGGATGAGGACAGTGGGTGGGGAGTGACGGCGGAGGGTGGGGCGGGAACTGGGAGAAGGGGAGTTATGGGAAAAAAAGAGGAACAAATGTAATCAGAACAATAAAGATTTAATTTAAAAAAAAGTGTATAATAAGTTAAATAAGGTACACTAAAAGGTTCTTTTAAAAGACAAACTCATTCTGCACTAAGCAGATATGAGGAAACTATTTTGATATCCCTCTTTAATAAGATTCAGACAGTAACAGACTCACAACTTTTTCTTTATTTTTTGTGGGGTGGGATCAAGCCGTAAGTTCCCAAAAATGGAAGAAAAGAGATGACCTTACCTGAAACTTTTTCAAGTGAGTTTCCATGTACGGTGAAACGACAACTTTGTGGCAGTCCTGGTTTATATACAGCGGATAGTCTTTCTTTTGCAAAATCCTGTCAGCAACTAGGAGTAAATTTTTTAAAATTACTTTATTTATAGCATAACATTTTAACTTGTTAAAGCTTCCTTCCAACAGAACAGTATCACAATAAACAGTAAATTGAGTGATTAAATTTTAAGAAATTATAGTCTGTTTTAAAGACTTCACAGTACATAATTCTGAAACCTGTAAGACCAAACATACTGAGGTTTAGATAGAGTCTTCTCTCTTGAAATATTTATCAGAGTCAATCAAAGCAGAGAGTTTCAATGTCCTCAAATAGCCCCACCTAAGTAGCTACAGAAAATGCAATTATCAATAAAAAAATGTAATTACCATGTGCAAAAAATAGCCCACCCATCCTAAAAAAGTGTTGCCCAGTTTCTAAAGAAGTATCCAGAAAAACTATGATTAGAATCCGATATATATTTTATAATATATATTTTACTATATATGTATGTATACACTATGTACTATAGTGTATGTGTTTATGGATGTGTTAGTTATCCTATAACTAATACTTGATACTCAGTAAACTTATATAATGATGTTAAGCAAAGGGGTTGGGGGAGTATTGAATGCCATTGAGAAAAAGTAAAGGCAAATAGTAATAAAAATTCATCAGTTTCCTCCAAAACAAAGAATAATCAGGTTTATGTTTAGCAGCATTTTCCTCCTAGAAGGTAAAAAGTCAATGTGTCAAGACAGCATAAGATGTAATAGAAACAGTACAGAAGAGTATCCAATCACTTTGTTTTTCTCTCCTCTCCCCAGTCCACCTTGGATCGGCAGCATGTACAGTGGCCAGGAATGCAGGCCCTTGCTGGCAAGTATGTGGACATTGCTGGTAGGAATGTAAAATGGTGCAGCCATAGCGAATAACAGTATGGCAGTTCCTCAAAACATTAAACATAGAATCACCATATGATCCAGCAATTCCAGAAACATCTAATCATAACTACGGTGTAGGCGAAAGGGAAGGAAATGTCTCAATTTTTACTAAACTAATGCTCTTCTCTATTATTTCCACTTTCTTTAGAAAGCATGGATTATTTTGCTATGAAAAAACCTAATCAGTCAATGTTTTTAATTATATGTTGGATTTCTATTATATGTGCAAACCCAGAAGCCCTAAGACTTAGAGCAAGAGATTTTTGACATTAAGGATCACTTGAACAAATTAACAAAAGCAGCTGTAGCATCTTCTATTTTTAATCATAAGAATGTAAGCCTCCCTAAGATGATTTGGTAATAGTCCATTTCTACCTAAAAAGGGAACAGATGTCTATATACCTGTTCTTTCCAAGGAAGACCCCTTGTCTTCCCTGTTATCAATTTTCTTCACCTAAGAGACCCTTGTCAGTCCTAATAGGTGGGATGAAACAGATAGTTTAATATTTATATATATTAATATATTCATAATAAATATATATGATCACTGTGTGACCTTGGGTTAGTTACTTAACCTCCCAGGCCTCAGTTTCCTCATCAATAAAATGGTAACACAACCACCTCCAGAGTTGTGCTGCTGATCAGAGGAGATAAACATATATAACACCTGACTCCATGCCTGGTACATGATGAGGATATATGTACTCATTATGTGTAATATTACCATTGTCAGTAGCATTCATGAAAATCATTTTCAGGACTCTACCTACCATTTTATGAGATTTAAAAACAACCCCCTATTTTTATGCTGTCTTATAAATTCCAAATAAAAGAGGTAGAAAAAGTCTAGTAGTTTTTTGATGGAGTCTTTAGGGTCTTCTATGTACAGTATCATGTTATCTGCGAATAAGGACAGTTTTACTTCTTCTTTTCCAATTTGGATGCCTTTTATTTCTTCTTCTTGTCTGATCGCTATGGCTAGCACTTCCAGTACTGTGTCAAACAGGAGTGGTGAGAGTGGGCATCCCTGTCTTGTTCCTGTTCTTAGGGGAGATGGTTTTAGTTTTTGCCCGTTGAGTATGATGTTGGCTGTAGGTTTGTCATATAAGGCTTTTATTATTTTGAGGTATGATCCCTCTATTCCCACTTTGCTGAGAGTTTTTATCAAGAAAGAGTGTTGGGCCCTAGCTGGTTTGGCTCAGTGGATAAAGTGTTGGCCTCTGGACTCAAGGGTCCCAGGGTTCAATTCCGGTCAAGGGCACATGCCCCAGTTGTCAGCTTGATCCCCAGTAGCGGGTGTACAGGAGGCAGCCAATCAATGATTCTCTATCATTGATGTTTCTAACTCTCTCTCCCTCTCCCTTCCTCTCTAAAATCAATAAAAATATTTTTTAAAAAAGATGTATTTCTGTCAAATGCTTTTTCTGCATCGATTGATATGAGTATGTGATTTTTGTCTCTCAATTTGTTTATGTGATGTATCACATTTATTGATTTGTGGATTTTGTATCATCTTTGCATTCCCAGATGGACCTGGAGAGCAGTATGCTAAGCAAAATAAGCCAGCAAGAGAAAGATAAATATCACACGATCTCACTCATATGTGGGATATAATGAACAATATAAACTGATGAACAAAATAGATCCAAAGACTAAGAAACACTGGATAGTCCAACCTCAGAGAGAAGACAGGGAGGGGGGAGGGGGGTTTGGGGGAGGGTGGGGAGAGATCAACCAAAGGACTTGTATGCATGCATATTAACATAACCAATGGACACAGACACTGGGGCCGTGGGGGGCTTGTCCTGGGGAGCGGGGAGGGAGTAGCAGGGAGGGGGCGTCAATAAGGGAAAAAGGAGACATATGTAATACTGTCAACAATTTTTTAAAAAAGTAGAAAAAGAATACCTGTAGAAATGGCAGAACATAATTTAAATGGTAGAGTATTTTTTTAACTTTCTAAATATGTGAATACCTCCAGCTTCCACAAATGTGATGACAGCACTTCCGGCCTGCTTGTCATACTCTACGCATTCCACTTCTCCGCCTCCGTTTCGGGACTTACAAAAGCTCAGTTCTAGCTTGTCTCTCATTTGACTTTCAGGCAATTCATCAGGAATTTCAGTAACATTGACCTTCATTTTAGACACTCCTACAGAAACCTGGGAAATCATTTCATGTTCAGAGATATGAATGAGAACACTGTCCATGTTTAAGAGAATTCTGAAAAGCTTCAATCACCATGTTACCTGGAATCTGACTCCTGAATTTAATGGAACTGGCTTGGCCATAACCTCCACACCTATATCCATTATCTGCACATGATGTTTCTCCATTCTGATCACATTTTGGGCAACTGAAAAATAAATTGGAAAGTATTAATTTCCAGTATTTCAATATATTTTTACCCTTTTGGTTTAATAACAAATTATCCTGGATGGAGACTTGACTTGATACAATACAGTGTACAGATGATGTGCTGTAGAATTGCATACCTGAAACCTATATAACTTTAATAACCAGTGTCACGGCAATAAATTCAATTAAAAAAGAACAAACTATCCTAAATACTTTAAATTTTAGTTAAGTTTTTAAAAATTTCTTTAGAGAGAGAAGAAGGAAGAGGGAGAGAGAAACATCTAGGGAAAGAGCCTGCAACCCAGGCATGTTCACTGACCGGAAATTGAACCTGCGACCTTTGGGTGCACAGGAGGATACTCAGCCAATTAAGCCTCACGAGCCAGGGCAATTTTCTTTCATTTTCAAGGATCTAATTTTGAAAACTTTTCTTAGGATTTCCAAGTGATAATGGTCTTGCCACCAAAGTAGGATATATTAATGTCAAAATACGTCAGCAAAAAATACAATGTAGAAATTCTCATCAAGGGCCTGATAATTCTTCAGAAATTCATATATGATTTCAGTATAGTCACACACCCTTCCTTTCCACTGTTGACAATTAACAGAAATTTCCCTTAGGACATTAAAGCACAGCCAGAAATTTCTTCTGTGTTGCGTAAGCTGGGAAAGCCTTTGTGGGTCAGTGTTATCCTGATAATCAACCTTATGTGTCATCTGTTGCTCCTTTTTAATGTTACAAGCACCACAGAAGTAAATATTTATTTTTCTCTCTGTCCTTCCCAAGGATTACATATTAAAGACCACCTAGGCTTGAATACCAAAGAGTAAATCTCTTTTTTTTTTTTGCCATATTTAATTAGGAATTCTACTTTCACTAAAATGTTTTTGAGATAATTCATTGACAAGTTGAGAGCCTTCCTGTGCCAATCACAAAACTACCACATTAAATAAGAGACGCTCAGGAATATAATTATGCCAAAAATCATTGGAATTGTAAACAGCAACTGTGTGTCCATTTAAAATGCATGTGGGTGTGTTTATTTTTAATTGTGTGACATGAGAGGTTATAACTCTTCAGTTAGTATTCAGAGCTGTTTGCTCTAATTTGTCATGAAAATAAGAGATGCCCACTCCTGGTCTTATAAACCTCGCATGTGTTTATGGCAACCAGCTTGCACACCACAGCTGGAGGAAGAGAGAAACTGGGCTAGAAGACAGGGCCTTGTCATGTGGGAATTCACATTCATTGTACTATGATATGACTCTTGAATTATGACTTTTTTGTTAATGACAACGGACAATAACAGAAAATATTAATGAAGTAATACTTAAATGATGCTCTTTCCCTCTCACTCCCCACACCCAAACCTCCAACATCTGGTGATCTGACGCAGCTGAAAGGAACCACTTGTGCTTCAACTTCTGTGACACTGACCGTCAAAAGCCAACTCCTGTTAATTATATAAACCCAAAGTTGTCCCAGGAGACGAGGACTTCAGAGCCATGCCCATGGTGGAAGCAGTGATGCAGCTGTTTCTGAAGAGAATACTATTCTCAGCATTCTCAGGTAATTCCTGTGCAGAATCCCCGCCTCCCAAATCCTCAATTCAGTCTTTCAGGTTAATCCTAATGCCCATTGCCAACTGCCAGCATGGCTCTTGGTCTCCCACTCCACCCTCAGCTGCAGGGGTGGACCCAGGATGAACGAATAGTATGAATATATACTGACCTGCTAGAAGGCCATTGTTTTGTTTTGTTTTGAATTAACGTAAAATTGACATATAACATTATATTAGTTTCAGGTGTACAACATTATATTCGATATGTGTATATATTGCAAATTGACCACCATACTAAGTTACCATCTCCACCACACAAAGTAACAAAAACATTTTTTGTAATGAGAACTTTTAAGATTTACTCTCCTGGTGACTTTCAAATATGCAATACAATATTGCTGATTATAGTTGCCATGCTGTACAGTACACCACCGTGGCTTATCTATTTTATATCTGGAAGGTTGTACCTCTTGATCCCTTGAATCCCTTTCTTTCTAACACTTACTTTCAGGCTAAAGTAATGGACCAAACACCAGGAGACATGAGTTACAATAACAGCATCTGAGCACTTGAAGGGTTTGTGAAGACCATCTGACCCCTCCCATAACTTTTTTGGGGGTGAGGGGTGACAGGGCTAAAACCTGAAGGACCACCTTTATTTTAATTTTTAAATCATATATATAATTGATTTTAGAGAGGAAGGGAGAGAGAAATAGAAACATCAATGATGAGAGAGAATCATTGATCAGCTGCTTCCTGCACACCCCACACTGGGGATCAAACCCACAACCTGGGCATGTGTTCTGACCGGGAATTGAATCGTGACCTCCTGGTTCACAGGTCAAGCTCAACCACTAAGCCACACGGGCAGAGCTATTTTTTAAATCTTTATTGTTGAAAGTATTTCATATGTCTCCTCCCCACCCACCCCCACCCCCACTGACCTCTTCTAGCCCACCCTTGCCCCAGGCCACCCCATAACTTGACATATGGTGGTCTGCTCAGAGGAATGCTGGTTCAGTAGAAAGTAAATAGGTACTCAGTGTGTGGCTCTCAGCTCTGCAATTTGTTAACTGTATGAACCTTGAGCAAGTTCCCTATCTTCTTTAAAGTTCCCTATCTTCGTTTCTTATCTGGAAAATTCCTAACTTGTAGCAATAATAACAGCTAACATTGACTAAGTGTTTATTATGTGTCAGACACTGTGCTAAGTATGTTATCAACATTTCTCATTTAATACTCAAAGCAACTCCATGAGGTAGGTATGACCACAAAGCCTGTCATAAAAAATCTTGAGATTTATAAAGAACTCAACCCAATTCACACTTCTAGCAAGTATGACACTAAAGGCCAGATTCTCCTCATTGAGGTGCCCCCAGCTCTAAACAAGACCCTACACCATGGCTGACGTAGCAAACATGAGGTTCCATCCCACATCTCTGCCTCCTGAGCTCTGTCCATCCATTGGTCATATGCCCTTTGGTAAATCACATAAACACCTGAGAATCTGTTTCTTGGCTATAAAATGTAAATAGTAATTCTCTTACATTACAGAGTCATGTGAGTATAAAATGAGAAAATATCTGTGAGAACTCTCTGATAACTGTGTAGAGCTCTATGTCCTTAAAACATCAGTATTATCATTTGGAAGTGGCCGGTAGAATAGAAAGACGCTGGTATTGGACATCACAACACTTGGGCTTGAGTCTCAGAACCATTGCATTTTCAATGAGTGATCATATTCATGTCACTTAATGTCTCAAAGTCAGTTTTCACATGTGTGAAATGGGGATAGTCATACCTGCCTCAGAGTTTCACTTTGAGAATGGGATGAAATAATATGTGTGAGATTGTAAAGCAATAGTCAAACATCTAGGACAGCTCTTTGAAAGTGCAAGTGCTTTCCAAGGGTAACTTGGTCACAATGTTGAACATTCGTCATACCTTCTTCTTCTTCAAAGGTGATGAGTGCTTCTCCTTTTTGTAGCACATAAGGAACTTGTGAGCTCACTTGAAATGAACAGGAGATATTTGAAAACCTGCTGTCATCCTCAGGATTCTCTAAAGATGTGAATTTCAACTTTGCTTCGGGAATATCCTCTTTAATCTATTTCAAAATGAAATGTTTGATTAAAATCAAGACAAGAAATAACTTAAGCCCTTCCAGTGATAATGTGATCTGACCACCCAATAATTCATTCTCCACTGATTTCAAAATCCCACAGAATACTCAGTATGGTTGTATTTAGTAACTTTAGTAATTGCTTCTGCCCAGGTAAGTCCTCAGTAATGCAATCAGATGCTGATCCTTTCATCTTATTTCACAGATCAAATTATAAGTATATAATCTCTCACTTTTTCTAATCAATATTTAAACTGGTCAATATTATATAGTGTTTGTTTCTAAAGACTACATCCTTCATGAAAGTACCTTTTAAACAACTGTGCCAATAATAGGCTAACTCACAAAGGAATCATTAGACAGAATGTTTACTCTTCTTGCAAAGAGGTAAGAAATGGAGTTGGGAGTACACTATAGTTAACTTGATAGCAAACCCAAAAAATTTCATCCCAAAAGGAAGACTCCTGAATTATATAATTTATTTTTTTAATAAATTAAGCTTTTTATGAACATTAAAAAAAATACAAAAGAATACACGAAAGAAAGGACATCTAAAATGTACCATGTGGTGGTCGAGGTTACAATTGCAACTTTTAGTAATAATGATTTAAACAAACATGATATGTCCATATCTGCAGTTAAGAATACAACATATCCAAAATGTCGCCTATTTTTCCCATTTTAATTTTAAAGCCTCACTTTTCCTTGTGTCTCTTTTATAGGCAATTATTCAGCCGTAAAATTATGAAGTTGTAAAACATATTAATGTCCCCAAACTTTATATTACACATATGATCCTAAAGCAGTTTTTAAAAAATGTTGTGCTGAATAAATGGTCTGAAATCTGAATTATATAATTTTAAATATATCAAATTTAATTTCTCCCTTCCCCACTACCTGCCCATCAAAATTTTAACCAATACCACAACTTAGGTTTATAAAAATGTGAAGGGACACTATCAACAAGATTTGTAATATGGAGGATAAAGTTAAGTGGTTATACTTAGCTGCTTAAAAATCAAAAAAATCAACAGATCTATACAATTACACATAAATACACAAATGAATTTTGCGTTTTCATTTCTAGTTTCCGTGCTGAAATAAAAGGTTATCATGAAGAGATTAGAAATATTCATTGAGTCATTTGATCTAATCTTATACTCATTGTATAGCTACATTTGACTTCAGTGGAATTTCTGATTACCATCATTCCAATTTCAAAACAATCTGTAATGTCTGAGAAAAGGCAAAATGTTTCCCAATTATGTGGAGATATCCAGTATACAGGCATACCTGGTTTTATTGCACTTCGCAGATGTTACATATTTTACAAACCGAAGACCCTCCTCCAGCAAAAAGATTACGATTCTCCGATGATTCAGATAATGGTTAACATTTTCAGCAATAAAGTATTTTTTAACTAAGGTATTACATTGTTTTTTAGACATAATGCTATTTCACACTTAATAGACTACAGTATAGTGTAAACATAACTTTTATATGTACTGGGAAACCAAAAAAATTCACGTGACTCACTTCTATTGCCATATTTGCTTTATTGCAGTGTTCTGGAACTGAGCCTGCAATATCTCTGAGCGCTCCTGGAGTGAGAGTGAGAGTGAGAGTACCTGATTCTAGTCCTGAACACACTGTAGCAGAAAGCAAGTCACTATGCCCTCTGGGCCACAGCTTCAGCCCTCCATAAAGTGGATCAACTGAGCTGGCTGGTTTCTCAAGGCCCTGTAAGTTCTAAGACTAACTGATTCTGGCTCCAGTCCGAAGTAGCCAGAATCTTAAATCTTCTAAGTCCTATAAACATGGGAAACTGCACTTCCTGATATTCAATATCCTATTCCCCATTTCAGAGACAAAAAAACTGGCAATGCTTTAAGCATTTAAATCATGTAGAGAAACAATTATGGCCCAGACAGCATGGCTCGGTGGTTGAGCATCGACCTATGAATCAGGGGGTCATAGTTCGATTCCCGGTCAAGGCACATGCCCAGGTTGCAGGCTCGATCCCCAGTGTGGGGCATGCAGTGATCAATGATTCTCATTATTGATGTTTCTCTCTCCCGCTCTCACTTCCTCTCTGAAATCAATAAAAATATATTTTAAAAAAGAAAGAAACAATTATGAGTTGTTATGAAGAAAAAAAGGGGGTGAAAGTTATGTCTAATTCAAATACAGGAAAATTTAGAAGAGACTAATGAAGATATGCATCCTTTTTTAAAAAATATTTATTGATTTCAGAGAGGAAGGGAGAAGGAGAGAGAGATAGAAACATCAATGATGAGAGAGAATCATTGATCAGCTGCCTCCTGCACGCCCGCGACTGGGGATCAAGCCCGCAACCCAGGCATGTGCCCTTGGCCGGAATCGAACCTGGGACCCTTCAATCCGCAGGCCGACGCTCTATCCACTGAGCCAAGCCAGCCAGGGCATCCCCTTTTTTTTTTTAATTGTACAACTCATTTAAATTACTGTAGCACCTTGGATGAAGAGAACAACAATAAAAAAAAACTTTGTGAAAAGACCAAGAATTTGGTCCAAAAGTGATTGATAATGACCATCATTTTTTGTGGGGTTTTTTAAAATTCCGCTAATGTACACATACATGTAAAAAGTGCATTATCCTAAGTGTACAGCAAGATGAGATTTTACAAAGTGATCACACATGTGTGACCAGCACCGAGATCAAAAACAAAACATGACCAACCAACACCCAGAGGCCTCTTGGGTTCCCTTCTAGTTCCCACCTGGTAGTTCCTATCATGCTAACTTCTAACATCCTGCTTTTGTGCTATATTTCAGTGGAAGCATTCCTTTTTTGGCTCTACACTGTGTTCATGAAATTCATCCATGATGTTAGATGCAACTGTTCATTCTCATTCTGTGTAGTATGTCATTGTGTGAATGTACCCCAATTTATGAACTCACTCTACTATGGAGGGACACTGGGCTATTTTCACTTTGGGACTATTACAAACAGTGGTGCCACGGATGACCATGATGCTTTAAAACTGAATTTTATATCATGACATCCCTTTTTCTGAAAAATGGCATCATTAAAAATGGGATACATAAAATAAGTAAAGGTGTACCTGAGAGCTTCCAGGGGCCTCTTGTAACTCCTTTTCAAGCTTTTGGATCTCCATCGTTAAGTAAATATTTTCCTTTGCTATTTGATCAATTAATTCCTAAAAAAAAAGACACAAAAAAATGTATCAAATAGCACCAAAAATTTAAACAGCTCCTGACCTCATTTTTCTAAAGGAATTAAAGAAGCTAAATTTCTCTCACTCTGAACAAAGCAAAGAAAGACATTAGACAGTCCCAGAATAAATATAATCCTGTGAATAAGAAATGTGTTTTATGTCATCCCCTATCACTCTCAAATGTTATTATCTCCATTTCACAAACAAGGAAACCACCTTTCACACAGACCAAAGTCACAGAAATTTTTATAGTAGAGCAAGGATTGAGACCCAGGTCTTCTGAGTCTAAGTTCAATGCTCTATCAACTCCTCTCCCAGCTGTTTATGACTACAATATGACTTTCAAATTGCACAGATGTTACTCTGGGAAAATTGTTTTTTAAATGCTGTGATTTTTTTTATTTTTATTTTTTGCTACCTTGACATGCCAGATATATGGCATGGGTAAAAGGTTTAAGCTACCTGAGCCTCCCTTCCCTCTTGTGAACTATGCTCTTAACTTCTGGGTGTAAATCAAAGAAATGAGGGAGGGAGGGGAAAAGCAGTAATGTTGTAAGCCTTGGAAAAGACAAAACAGAAATATGATTCTTCTTTTAACTTTTGAATAATGGAAGTAAAACTATTTCAGAAAACCCTAATACCCTCCAAAATTCAAGGTAATGTTGGATAAAAATGTATAAAACATGCTTCACTGAAAAACAAATGTATACAAATTAATTTTTAATAATACCCAGTGATTTTTCCTATTTACCTGATTTTGTTCATATTTCATAAATTCTTCCTTTTTCAAATACTCCTTCATAACTTCGTTTATATCTTCACCAGCCGCCATGATTCCCTAATGTCATAAATGTTTAATATTTTAAAGACAGTATATGCACACAAACTCAATAAGAAGGAAATAACAAGTTTGACCCTTTTACCGAAAAAAACATCTCTCCTTTGCTACATCTTCCCCCCTGTCATCAAATTCTTTATTATCATGTGGCTTCTATCCAAAGTCTATATTTCAAGTAACTTTACACCTATAAATATATACAAGGGTTCTAAAAAGCTTTTGCTTTTCCACAAAGTAGTAGAAAATGATAGGTATTAACATTCCTTTGTAGTAACATCGCAATCATAATATGCTCCCTTTTAAAAGATTACTATTTTGGTCTTCTAGCCTTTCTAGGACTAAGAGAGAAAGATACAAGACAGCACCTTATGGTGCCAAAAGCAAGGAAGTGCTCAAAGAATGATGAGGACATGCAAAAAGGTCAAAGGATCCAGCTTGAGGAGGTTCTCACTAATCAAAGGTGGGAAGAAATTAAGCATACCAGTAAATAAGGACCGTAACAATTTCAATCCAGAGTATATGAGTCTATACTGACGTAAATAAATAAATTAAAATTATGATGAGGAAATGATCATTTAGTGAATTTTAAAATACTTCCCCACAATTAAAATCCTTATTAATTTCAAAGAGGAAAAAAGTAACTTTTGTATCCTGGAGAAGCAGCCAGACGCCACCAGAATGAAATAATCAAAGTCAATAACATGGTGACTGGAAATCCAAAGTCAATAACATGGTGACTGGAAATCCTATGCCATGTGATAGGGTGCACTGAGAACACAGCATGACTCCTATGATATTCCTGCCAAAGATGCACAATCTGAATCTAAGCATGAAGAAACATTACACAAACTTCAAAAGTGTCATGTTCATAAAAGCCCAGGAAAGACCGAGAAACTATGCCAGACAGAAAGAGACTACAGAGACATCACCACTAAACGCAACGTGCGATTCTGAACTGGGTCTTTTTGTTACACAGGATATTATTGGGACAACTGGCAACATCTGAATTGGATCCAAGAATTAGATCTCAGCAATGTTCAATATCAATTCCCTGATTTGGGTCACTGTATTTCAGTTATGTAGAGAACACCTTTTTGTAGGAAATACATATTCAAGAATTCCAGCCCAGCCAACATGGCTTAGTGGTTGAGCTTTGACCTAAGAACCAGGAGATCATGGTTCTATTCCCCGTCGGGGCACATGCCCACGTTGCGGGCTGGAGGCAGCCGATCAATGATTCTCTCTCATCATTGATGTTTCTAGCTCTCTCTCCCTCTCCCTTCCTCTCTGAAATCAATACAAATACATTTTTTTCAAAAATATGGAGATCATCCTGGATTATCAGTGGGGCCCAATGTAATCACCACGGTCCTTTAAAATGGAAGAGGAAGGCAGCAGACCAGAGTCAGGGTGAGAGGTGACAACAGAGCAGTCAGAGAGATGGAATGTTGCTGGCTTTGAAGATGGGCAGAGGGCAGCGCTGAGCCAAGGAAGGTGGGCAGCCTAAGGAGACGAAAAAAGGCAAGAAAACAGTTTCGCCCCAGCAGCCTACAGAAAGGAAGGCAGACACACTGATTTTAGCCCCGTGAGACCCAGGTTGGGCTTCTAACCTCAGAATTTTAAGATAATAAATGTGTGGTCTTTAAGCTACTAAGTCAGGGGCAATTGGTTACGCCACAAATGACAAAACCAATACAAATCGCCTCCACCTACCACCTATTCTAATATACTCTTATCATTGTGGGACAAGTTCTAAGAGAATGGAACCTTCCCATTTGCATGCCTGGTAGCAACAGAAAAGATTGGGGGCAGAAAAGGAAGAAGGTGGTAATTAGTTAAAATGTTGATACACATACGGAGTTTTTTAAGAAACGTATGTGTGTTCTATAGACACGGAAACCTCATATTCTCCTTCGGATGTCTCTGAGAAGAATATCCCTGCCTGTTCTGAGAAGTGAGGCATGACGGCCAAACCCTGTGCCTGCCAGGAGGAGTACACCTCCTTGAGGAATCAGTTTGTCTAAGAACTGTCTGGAGAGGCACTGCAGGAACAGCGGGGAAACGCAAACCAGTTTAAGTTTCAGTTTCCCAGAAGAAGCAAAGCAAACTAAGGAGACGGGGTTAGAGGCCGGGGACAGCGAAGGGAAGGCACAGTGGGCCCGGGGGCAGGCGCGCCCCCTCGGTGGCAGGTCGCCAGCCTCAGCGGCCCGGGAAGCGGGCGGCTCGGGGGCGCGGGGGGCGCGGGGAGCGCGGGACGCAGAGCCACCGCCTGGGCGCTCTCGGTCCCGCGATCGCGCGCGTCCAGGGCCCCGGGGAACCCTCCTCCCTCCGCACTCAGGGCCTCTCCAGCCCCGGACGCCTGGGAGCAGGGATGGCAGTCGGGGAACGGGGCGCCCCACTCACCCGCCTCGGCCAGCCGAGCGCCGCACCCCAGGTCCAAAGTGCCCGACCTTCCCGGAAGCCTGGTGCGGCGGCGCGCGGGGGAGCTCGAGCCGAGCGTCCGGAACCCCGGGAGCTGGGCGGGACGACAGGGTGCCGTCCCGAGGTGGGTGCTGCCTTATTCCCAGTGGGTGTCGCTCAGATGAATGGCTTGGTTCCTTAAAAAAGAAAAAGAAAACTGCTCAAATGGCGATTTTCTCTAAAAGTGATTTTCCGGAATAGCAGACCTGGTGTCTCTATGGCTAATCACTAACAAGTTATAACAATTTTCACTTTCGGTTTTAAAAACATGGTTGTTTCGCCCGGCCAGCGTGGCTCAGTGGTTGACTATTTACCTATGAGCAGGGAGGTGAAGGTTCGACTCCCGATCGGTCGGGGCAATGCCCGGGTTGCGGGCTTGGTCCCCACTGTGGGGCGTGCAGGAGGCAGCCCATTAATGATTCTCTCTCATCATTGATGTTTCTATCATTCTCTCCCTCTCCCTTCCTCTCTGAAAGTCAATAAAAATATATTTAAAACAAACAAACAAAACAAAACAAAAAACAACACATGGTTGTTTTTGCTCTGGCCCGAGTTGGTTGTAGGCACATGGAAAGGTCCTGGGTTGATTCCAGGTCAGGCACGTACCTAGGTTGCAGGTCCCATCCCCATGGGGGTGCATCCGGGAGGCAACCCATCCATGTTTCTCTCTCCCCTTTCCCCTCTCTCTGAAAATCAATGACTATGTCCTGGACACACACACACACACACACACACACACACACACACACACACGTTTTGTTTTTGTTTTGAATAAATCTTTCACGAAAGTATTGTATATTACTAGACATATTGTTCAAATAGTGGATTGACACACCAAGTAGTCAAAGTGGGCGTCTCTCTTCAGCTTGAAACTTTCATTGTAACGTATTGGTCATTATAACCTTAATCTACAAATGTTTACAAGCACAAGATCAACTTTTCTGTGTCTTTCGTAATGTCCTCTGGCCCCTGGAGTTGGGAAAGCTGTGGCATTCAGATGGTTTCTATGACTATCTCCCTTGAAAGTTTTCTTTTATTTTAATCTTTTGTTTTGCTGTGAAGCCTGTAAATAAATACTTCACTAGGTGTGATCTTTTGCTTTGAAAATAAAAACATCTGACTTGTTTCAAGAACTTCAGTATTTCTTAATCCTACACACAGAACCACCCCACAGCTGCCCCTTGCTCATAAATAGAAGACAGGAGGGACATGTATCAAAATGATTTCCAGGCATAAGTTCTAGTTTATAACGCTACATAATCATATATAATAAATGATAGGTTGTCTATAAAATCAGATTAATAAAAGTCAAATTCCTTCATATCAAGAATATTGATGAGAATCAGTTTAAAGTGGTTTTTCTAAGTGAAAAAAATGTAAGTGATGTGCGATAAGGACTTTTGTGCTCATCAGTTCAGTTAGGAAGTATAAAAACTCCATCTATTGCAACTTGATAATTTCTTCCATCCTACCTTCCAATTTCAGAGAGCATGAACTCAGGAGGTTATCTAGTTCAACCTAATTTCTTCTTCTGTCTTATGTATGTTTTTAATATTTTCAAAATTTTTATTCATTGATTTTAGAGAGAGAAACTGATTTGTTGTTTCACTTATATATGCATTCATTGGTTGATTCTTGTATGTATCCTGACCAGGGATCAAATCTGCAACCTTGGCATATTGGGACAACGCTCTACCCAACTGGCCTACCTGGCCAGGGCCTTATTTTTATTTTTTTATAAAAAGATTGTCATCCCATGCACTGAAAGATCGCCAGTTCAATTTCCAGTCAGGGCACACACCCAGGTTATGTTTTTGTCAGTTTAATTTTCAGACCCAGTCAGGACCCTAAGGAGGTAGAGGAAAACTTTTTCCTACCCTACACTGTATTATTCCACTTCCTAATATAAAAAGCATTATGTAGGGAATGCCTATCACACTCAATATTATGTTGCACATGAAATACCCTGCACATCTCATGTAAATCTACACTGCCATGATATGAAATGTACATATGCTACACATATCTTCCCCACCAGATGGCAATGAGCGCCTTCCAAACTCCCCTATAAATTCACACACACACACACACACACACACACACACACACACACACACGTGCTTCATACAGTACAATGTATGCTATGAAGAGGTGGCATACCAGTAGTAGCAAAACACAAAGGAAAGAGCAGTCCCCTCTCTCTCAGGAGGTCATGGAGTTTTCTCCACAGAAGAAGTAGCGATTGAGTTGGCTCTTAGAGTTAGGGGAGGTGGACTGAAACAAAAGTTTGGGTGAAAAATCCCAGAGGCCATGAAACAACTTGGTAGGAATTAAGAGTTTGGTGAGTGTGCAAACCATGAGAAAACAACCTGATATCCATTATACTAGTGCTCTTTCTTTCAGAAAAGGTCTTGGATACCAGGCTTATGCTGCTGTTGCCAAAATTTTGATGATCTGGTTTGCAGTTCATCCCTGGGAAAGTCGGAAAATTTATAATGTGCCCAGCATTCTGCAAGATCCTAGGGAATACGAAGGAGTTATGGAACCTAATTCTAGCTTTCAAGAGGTTTTCAGTTGGAATATATAAAAGTAAAAGAATGTTGCTAATGTTATCGGTCTTAAATGTTCCCATACCCCAAAACAAATGGCAATTATGTGATGTGATGGTGGTGCTCGCTAACACTGTGGTGGTAATCACTTTGCAATATATAAGTGTATGAAATCAACAAGTTGTATACCTTAAACTTACACAGTGTTATGTCAATTATATCTCAATAAAGCTGGAAAAAAAATAAAACAGTAGACAATAGATTTTTTTAAAAAGTAAAGGAAAATAAGGTTCCCTTCCCTTGCTCTCTATCAGGCAGGCAGTACTATATAGTTAAGAGCATGGTTTTGATATCAGATGTGGATTTGAATTCCCATTTCACGTTACCCAGGTTTCCCAGCATCAGTTTTCTCACCTGTAAAATGGAGCTGTTGTGAATGATACTGATATATGTCAAGGACTAAGCATCCATGGTAAGTGCTCAACAAATGGTAGTTGTTACTTATACATTGAGACCTTTTTTTTCTCATACATTTCTTCTGCTTTGTCTTCCTACCCAGAGAAGTACTTTGAAGATAAAGACCATTTTTTATTTATTTTGTGTCACCTGCAGTTACGAATAAAGTGGCTATACCTGGTACACGCTACATACTTATTCTAACAAGTGGTTAGGTACAAGACTAGGAGTCAAATACTCTGGGCTCAATGTATACATTTTCATATTAGTGTGTATAAATAAGTTTGTATCTGTGAATAAGATATTGTGAGATATATCAAACATTTAGAAATAGAAGTCATCCAAGTAAAATAAATTTAAAGGATAAAGTATGTTATTTTCTTGAATCGTGTCTGAACCACTGATTTATCATATAAACATAATTCGTTGGTCAGAAAATTCTGTCTTGTTAAAGTA